>NC_052518.1:97859743-97929295 GCF_014356525.2 Nilaparvata lugens
TTTATGATACGAAAATTCGATAGCACTAGGTCTTAACCCTGAAATAACTCGCTGAAGGACATTAAAAGAATAAAAACGTCCTTGGAAAAACAGCTGGAAATTTTCTCATCTGGCAATACCGTAATGGAAGTGAGTGAGCAAGTACATGTGTGGGATATTCCTCAGCTGATCTCACGAGAAGAATAATTCAGCAAGTAAAACTTATTTTCGTTTAGTTCTTTTTTTTAGAAAACATGTTTACTTCAGAAAGTCCAAAATAGTAACTAGATGCTATTAGTGTAGAATAGTACATAGTATATTAACAAATATTGTAGCAAACATAGTATGTTTTATTCTGTTTTCAACCGTCATAATTTGAAAATCTTAGTTATCGTTGTTTTTGAGTGAAAATGGGTTAAATTTTAGTAAAGTGAAATCATAATCTTTTTTGGACTTTTAAAATATTATCTAAATTTGGGTGAGAAATAGTAGTACAAGGAATATCCTTAGTTTTTCTCTCCCAATCAGTGTTTCTTTGTGAAAAATATAAATAAATAATAAATAGTATATCATTCTAAATCGAATTCATAGTATTTGTAATTGATTATGTATTTGTTCTTTGGAGTGTGAATAAATTGTTATTCTGATGAGGGATAGTAGCTTAACCTAGATTTTGATTTGGACTGTAGTATAAATTTGTAAAGGGACAGTTTTGGGCATAAGCCTGTTGTGCCTCCTCATATAACTGTAAAAATAATTGTACGACTGAGAAAATGAATAAATAAATATAAACTATAAATTCAATCTTTCGTTACAAATTTTCTATGCTTTTACACTCCAGAGGGAAGCTCGGTTCCCCGATATTAAGTTGACTTAATTTCTAACACAATAAATTAACTTAATCCTACAGAAGCCAATGAAGAACCATCACACTTTGGGAAGAGTGGAGTGAGTAGAGGGAGAGACAGACTCACTACCCATGACCTAATAAATTGATCGGCGCTTGGGCGTGGCTTAGGAATTGTGACCTCATAGGTCAGCACTATCCCCTTCATTCTACAACCCTAAAGTTTAAAGTCTGCTTCACCCTCCTGAATCATAATTTAAAGAAGGGAAAATTGAAGTCTTTTTAGCCATTTTTCGAAACACGATGGCATCCTGTTTTATAAATTTGGAGCTCCACGAATTGAATAAATTGTTTATGTTTTAAGAGTTTTCCCTGTAATAATAATAAAAAATCCTCTAGTAAGGGCTCGGGCTCTGATAGGGCTATTTGTGATCTCGGTCACAATTCATCAGGAGGATATAGATATAGAAAGGTAAATCATTCTTGGTAAGGGCTACTCGTATTAACATAAAAATCAAAGTACTTTTTCTTCAACTTTATTTTATTCCTTACTTTCCTGAAAAGATATTCCTTAGAAGTTAGTATAAACATTTCATTTCGTAGCGGACCCATCATCAACTGCAATCAAGGACTAAACGAATAATACTAGGAAAAAGGTCAAATGGAAAATTAGTATTGAAATCTCTCATACACAGTTTTGTCACACCTCACAATAAAAAACGGACCAATAGAAATCTTGTTCCATTGTAAGGAGCAAGTTACAGCACAGGCGTCTGAAATTTGAGTTTTGGAGAGGTTAGACAAGACATAATGAACTCAACATTTCCTCTACATGGCACGAAATTTGAATCTAAAACAGAACTGGAAACTGTGGAAAGAACGCATAGAACAACTGCAGAATGTGCAAATTACCAGAGTCAGAGTTCTGTCATCAACCAGTTGGAAGGAGAAGTTTAGATAGATCACATAATGTATGCAGTCCAGGCAATGAATGCTCAAAAAAGGGTATAAAGGGAAATGTTGGGAAGACAATTTTTGGCCCCACAGTTCTGCTTAGGGTAGTAAGGAGATAAACATATCAAAAGTCCCCACCACTACCCCCTCTGATAAGGGGATGGGGGTGGTTTAAAAGTATCATTTTTTGGTTTCTCGCATAAAACTCAAAAACTATGTATCCTAGGGACTTGACTGTTATATAACAAATTAAAGATCACATAATTTCCTACAATGTTCATATCACAACTTTTTTTTTCTATCCCCTTTATTTTTCGAGATATCCGCTCTTGAATGTGTGACATTTTTGAAAAAAACTACGTTTGCCACCAATTTCTTTCTATTTCTGCTCTTATAACTTTTTCAAAATCGACGAGAAAAATCCATGCTGATTATGAGCTTATAAAAAATTGAATTCTCTTCAATTTTATGTATTATTTCACGCTTTTACGAATTTCCCTACACATTTTGCAACAGCTTTAGTGTTGAGTGTGAAATCTCCATTTTTGAAACAATAGACCAATTGACAAAGGAATTTGTAGGGAATATTTTAAACAAATTTTTTGACTTTGCAGCTTTGTTGAGACTAGTTAGGAGGAGAGCATATCAAAAGACCCCATTCCTAACTCATGTGCTAAGGGGATGAGGGTGGTTTGAAAGTTGCATTTTTCAGCGTTATGCTTCCACGCTCATATCTTGAGAACAATACATTCAATCGACATAACTAACTATTCGAAAATGAAGCTTGATAAATTTTCTATACTTTTTGTCTTGTAAAATATTGTGATATTCCCAACAGTTTCCGAGATATTTGTTCTTGAAAGTGTGCAATTGTTAAAATGACAGGTTTTTATTCAATGCTTTTCTCCTTCAGGGCTTATAACTCCACAATCATGCATCATAAAAACTGATGCGCATCGTAGGTTTGTAGAGCATCGAATTCTCTTTGAAATGATATATTATTTCACTATTCCAAGTTTTCCTTTCATTGTAATAGCAGCTTCAACGAAGGTGGTGAAATTTTCATTGCTGCAACATGTGTCAATTTAGCGGTTCCACACCTTCAACAGAGGGGATAAATATTCGCACTTTTGCTATGTTCACCTACTAACTAGTCCAAATTAAGATGTAGTCAAAAATTGTGTAACACACACCCCCTTCAAATGTCATTGTCAAACGATCAATATTGTTGCAGCTATGAAAATTTCACCACCTACATTGAAGCTGCTATAACGATGAAAGTAAAACTTGGAATAGTGAAATAATATAACATTTCAAAGAGAATTCGATGCTCTAAAAACCTACGATAAACATCTGTTTTTATGATGCATGATTGTAGAGTTATAAGCCCTGAAGGAGAAAAGCATTGAATATAAACCTGTCATTTTAACAATTGCACACTTTCAAGAACAAATATTTCGGGAACTTTTGGGAATATCACAATATTTTACCAAACAAAAAGTATAGAAAATTTATCAAGCTTCATTTTCGAATAGTTAGTTATGTCGATTGAACGTATTGTTCTCAAAATATGAGCGTGGAAGCATAACGCTGAAAAATGCAACTTTCAAACCACCCTCATTCCCTTAGCACATGAGTTAGGAATGGGGTCTTTTGATATGCTCTCCTCCTAACTAGTCTCAACAAAGCTGCAAAGTCAAAAAATTTGTTTAAAATATTCCCTCCAAATTCCTTTGTCAATTGGTCTGTTCTTTCATAAATGGAGATTTCACACTCAACACTAAAGGTGTGATTTACAGCATTTAATTGGGATTTTCGTTTAATAATAAATAGGCCTTATTGTCCTAAACAGATCTTTTTGCATAAAAATATATTGTTAGAAGTTGGAAATTTTTTTATTCAACATTTTGAAGTCCTGTCGTGATCTACTCCAGTACTCAGTAGAGATTGTAAATATGAACTGAGTGAGTTTGAAATTTTCTTCCATCATTGGAATTGGCTTATTTATCCTTATTAGAAATCCGTGTATTGCAATATTATATTTGATTTGTGACTGGCTGACTTTAAAAGTGATACAAGTATACTACGTTATAAATGGTTAATCATTGTCTTTTAGAAAAAGAATTTCAAGTAGGAATATAGACTACGGTAAATTAGAAAATGGAGATTGCATAAAATGTTAAATCTATTCTTTAAAACACATATAATAAATGCGAATTAGCAGTAGAAATTAGGAGTCATTAAGTTTATCCGTTTTTATTTCAATGAAGCATTCAACTTCCAGCAAAGAGGGTCGGAAAAATTCACTCTACTTTGGATGCCAATGCCACACTACTTCTTCCAAAGAGGATCAAAGAAGGAAGTCATTTAATTGAGATTGAGACCTTAATTGAGTCATTTCATTTAGCCCTCTCACGATAGTAATTACATTTTTATACGGTTCCTATAGATTCCTAATTCAGTGGCGGAGCGAGGGGGGATTTCAGGTTACAACCCCCATGAGCACGAAAAAGAGGCCCAAAAATACAAGAAAATAAACCGCCTCCCGCTCATCAAATTCAAAACTGGGGAAGTCTATAGGGGGCTCAAAATGTTTGAATAATATCCCCCATTTTGAAATCTTGGCTACGCTACTGTCCTAATTTCGTTATGAGAACTGGAAAAGTTGTACCTAGGATTTTCATATGTCCATGAAAATGATAGAATTAACAGAATTTTTGCGTATCTCGTTTTATCGATACGATCAGAATAAAAATGATCAATTTGTTGAACTGATTACAGATTCAACTAAGGGCTACTTAAAAGAGATTCTTTCACGAGGTAATGAATAGGCTATTATTACAAGATCATTGCGATTTATAGTTTTTCTCAATTGCTTCATGTAGGCCTACTAACTTGAATCAGGCAAAGAAAATAAGTTTTCGATGGAAAATTTTTTAGGAGAAACTATTTTCTCCTACTAGGGGTGGCTCTGCTCTGTTTATAGCTGCGTACGTCATTGGACGAAGGCGATAGTATATAGCTCTGAAAAGTTAATATGAAAGAGAGAAAACATCTCTCACTCACACTCTCTCTCTCTCACTCTATCTCTCTTTATCTACGGTCAAGTGCTGAAGGGGAGAGTGTCTTCGATATCCTCTCTGAGAATGGACTTCTTATGGTCCAAACTTCACTGTTTCATGTGAAAACATTACAGTAGTACCTAAGTGTCGCATATTCTTATCATTTTTCTTGCTCAATATTATTGTAGAACTCAGTTTTATATGATTCACCATGTTATTTTATTGCTACTGGTATTTATTTTTAACTCTAGAACGTAAGTTGAATTTTGTATTGTTAAACACATGAATAAAGGAATCTGAATCTGAATCTCTCTCTCTCTGAATCTCTCTCTCTCTCTCTCTCTCTCTTAAAAATTTAGGCATTATTATGAATAATACTCTTGACTGGTCAGAACAAGTGAACAAAACTTGTAAAAAGGTATTCTCAGCCATGCATGCTTTGAAGAAAATGCACGATATCCTCCCTAGAAACATTAAATTATTATTCTCATCTTCCCACATTTAATGTATTGTAATTCTGTTCTTAACGATATGCAAGTCACTCTGAATGATAAACTACAGCGTTGCCAAAATTATTGTCCACGTTTCGTCTACTCTCTCCAACGCCATGATCATATCACCCCAGCCCACATTGCTAGTTCAACATTAAAGCTTCCCGATCAGAGGCTTTTTCGAATAGTCAAGCTTGTTAGAGATATCTTGAAATACGGTAATCCGAACTATTTTAAAGATGATTTCAAATTTGTCTCTGAAGGTAGGAGGATAGATGCTTCACATACTAGAACCGGAGAAAGTACTTTAAGGATACCCAATCATCGAACTACTATTTTCACAAAATCCTTCTTAGTCAGTGCCTGTCGTGCATGGAATACACTTCCTGTTTCTATCAGGTCTATCGAGAGCCGAGCGAGCTTCATCCTGACTTTGAAAAAACATATTTTGGAACAAATGACTGAAACTGTCCGGCCCTAGAACGATCACATGACAACCATCCCTCACCCATTCCACCAATATAAACCTTTAAACCATGTTATAGAACGAATTGTATATATATATATTATATAAACTCATGTTATTTCAATTATCCACTGCATACTGCTGTATATTACTGAAAGTTGATAACCCTGATCTACTTTCAGCCTACTTCATTTTATTAATCAATAATTTGATCTTATCTACCTATATAATTATTTTACTTTATCAATTTTCTGTTTTTTTTCTCTTTAATATTCATATTGATTAAAACTTTTACAATATTTCCATTAATAAATAAATCCTTAGTTTAAACAACAAAATTAACGTTTTGGTAGAGTGTTGGTGGGGAGGATATTTTTAATATTCTTTCCGAAGAATGGACATTGATATGTCTAAAGCTCCGCCAATTTATGTAGATGCATAACAATATGATTATTATCTATAGTTATTATATTACAAATTGCTTTTTCATATCATATACAGTTCAATAATTATTTTCTTAGTCTATATTATGGAAATTCATCTATAATTTTGCTGTATTGTAAGCTATTGTATATAAGTGTATAAGCCAGTATATATTGTAATCTACATAAATAAAGTACCCAATCAATCAATCAATCAATCTCTGAGCGTGTGAGAGAGTCCAAGTCCAAGATGAAGGATCTACTGCATTACGAAACTTGGAGCGAAAACAGGAAACAGTCATACGTTTTTTTGTGATTAGTGAATCTGGCAACACTGTATGGCTGAAGGGAGCGGGGATGGTAGGGTTGTGATGAGTGAATCTGGCAACACTGGCAGGGCTGAAGGGAGCGGGGATGAAGACATACTTTCAGAGATTGTATCCACATTGCTAGTATGTATAGTGAGGTCCACGTTATAATGGCAGTGGATAAAGATAGAAGAACAGCGTTGCCTTGCCTCTGCATTAATTAATTATATTTCTGCATTGCCAAAAACAGATTTGGCATCGTTGCGGAGCTATAAAATGATAGTAATACCTTCTTTATCGAATGATAGACAAGGATAGCAACATCAAAGTTAATCAAATACTGTCATTATAACGTGGACCTCACTATAGTACAGAAGAAGGCAACGCAATGCAGTAGTTCTTTACTACGTGGTATTACTGTACTAGCATGCTCCTCTAGATACACAAACCGGTTCTATTCTATGAATCATTCTCTATTCTGTATCATTCTTATCAAACTGTTGCAGGCTCCACCTTCCTTGCCATGCATATAGGAATCACCCTTGCTGTGTAAGTGGTAGGAGTATGGTACCTACTGCGCATGCGTGGACCAGTTGTAGTAGGAATTCATCTGTGCTCAGTGCTCTTGCGTTTCTTTCTTTCTTGTGGCGAAGAAGAAAGAAACTTCGGTAGAGTTCCGGTTCCAGTGTACAGTGCTCCTGATACTGCAAGCCCCGCTGACTTCTTCCTTTCCGCTTATCAAACGTAAGTTTGAAACTATCATAATATCAATTACAATTTTAGAATTACAGTAGAGTATCGATCATCTAAACTCCCCACCACCCCCACCCACTTAGCACCCTTAGAATTTGATACTTTGTTCTTCAGATTTGCTTCACTAGAAGCCATGATAATACTAAAAATACACCCACTCACCACTGTTCAGCACCACTCCCCTCGCCATGTAACTTGAGAAACTCATCCAATTTCAAAGTCATGGCGATTAGCACAATTTTTATAAATTGCATACTCTGAAAACACATTCCCAGCACATTTATTTGATAACTCGTTCTCAAGATTTGCTTCACTAGAAGCCATGATATAAAGCTCAGACTGTTCACCACCACCCCCTTGTCTATCAATTACTTAAACTCCCGGTTTCACAGTCAAGGTGATGTGCACATTTTCTTTAAAGTGCATATTCTAAAAGCACATTTTTTCTGTGCCTCTTTCAAATAATTTGCATGAGTGGGTGGGGCTGGCGTGAACCCACTAAATGTGCTTTTTTTTAGGACAAGGAAATTTTCTGTTCTTCTTTCAAATAATTAAATAATTTGCATGAGTGGGTGAGGCTGGCGTGAAGCTGACCCCACCCACTAAATGTCCTTTTTTAGGACAAGGGAATGAGCACATTTTCAGCACATTTTTTTGGTTCTTTCAACAAAAAATGTGCTCGACTGGGTGGGGCCAACTTCACAGAGCTCGAAACTGCTTGTGTTGTTACATAATTACAGTACCTTATTTCATCAGGGCGTGTTTCAAGTTTTGATTTGAGAAAATGAACAATCTTTGAGAGCCGACTGTAGTCTACCGTATTGCATCAATTGATGCTTTCAAAGAGAGAATGAATATTAGGTACCTACATTTAGTAGTCTTCAGGAAAGTATGTACTTCCCATATATATATATATATATTATTATTAATAGAATATATATTTTTTCAGTACATAATAAAAGAGTGCTACATGTACTAAGTTTATAAATAGATTTATCCATTAGAATCAATAATCTTATTACTAAGACCTGACACCTGAGATATGTTTTATAAGTTAGAGGGGGTGAGTACCAATACAACTGATTGATAACGTAAACAAAAATGGCCACCCCGGGTGGTTATGTTATTGTCTATTCTGTCATGTGATTCCATGCAGCTGTCTGCAGATCTGCAATAATATTATATATTTATTTATACAATATGACAATTTACACAACGTCTAACAGGACCCATCGTTGCACAAAAACAAAAATAGCACTGTACATTTATAAACATAACGTAAAACTACTAGAAATATAATAGATGAGTTTAGTAAAATGTGGATTCCACTAAAAACAAGAGATAAAAATATATTTCAACTATAAACATACAAAGCTGGTGAAAAGTTTGGAAACAGCTGAATATTTCTTTTACAAGGAAAATTTCGAGGCACGAGTCAGTTTCTCAGTTTGTACAATAGATTTTCTGCCTTGTCAGAGTCTATAGAATATTCATACAATACAATGATGTAAAAATAACTACATATCGATTTATAGCTATAGTGAGGTCCACATTATATAATGGCAGTGTATATAGCACTATAGCACAGATAGCACTATCTCTCTCGCTTTGCAATGTTGTCTATTTGGTAGAATATTTTATATTCACTTTTGACAGTGACTGTACAAAACTGAACAAACCCTATACTCAGCCGCTATTTTTTTTCTTCGTTCTATCAAAATACTTGATCACACAAGTTGTATAATTGATTTAAAATGTATTTTTGAACCAATAAAATAATTTTTAAACATCACCTTATGAGAAACACAGATTAAAATACCTGAAATTACATTTTCAAAGTTGATAACTAACCATCCCAGACTTCATCCATGCTTAAGTTAGCCTACCCGTATAGGTTAGACCACAGAATTAATAATAGCATTATAGGAATTTTCTCTGGTTAGACCTTCTCGTACCGGTATAGATAATATTGAAAAGTTATTTCAGAATTAATCCATAAAAACTACTTATTTTTAAATCGGATTTCTATTTTTCTATTATTTTTAAAGGAAATTGGAATAGAATACCTACCAAATAACTCAATTTCTGTTGTTTTGAAATTCAGATTGTTTTATCACAGCTTTTTAAATTAGCCGCCATTTCAGGTTTGTATAAAAATAAAAATCTGATCTCAGTCATGAAAGCAAATTTTTGAATCAAATTATGAAAAAATTTATTTTCTTAATCAATTTGACATTAAATTGATTATTTTATCAAGGAAATGATAATTATCATAAGATTAAATTTAATGAAATGAATTGAGTAACAGCTGTGTACAGTCAGTGGCAAAATGAAGAGACTTGGCAACGTTTTTCTCCTATCTTTCTTCACTGCCTTAATAACGTGGACCTCACTATACATTCCTGAGTAGACCCAGTCTGTCATCAGAATGCAGCGACAAAGAGAGTCGTAAAAATGACCCAGATTGTCGCCGACCCACTCTGTCACATTTCTTCCAATAGAATAAAAATCATAGTTTGATAATAAATAATATAAGAAATTATTATCATCTTGATTGTATAAAATCATATTAAATTTATTATCGATTATTTTAAATAATCGAATTGATAATTCATTGAATAATTTTCATTGACCAAAATAAAAAAAAGATAATATAATAGTCATAAGATAATATTTTTCCAATGGAATAAATATTAAAATGATATTTTAAATTCATAATTATGAATAATCATTAAATTATTATAATAATAGAATAATTTTGTAACCTACTTGTGCAGAGGGCATTTCCGGCAAAATGCAAGTGCAGGGTTGTTAATGACGCCTCATGGACATTGTTGTGGCTACAGTAGTTGCTGTTTGTTGAGTTTATCTCTAAATAAAACTAGGTTTGATTGTAACTACTTTAATAATAATTAGTATAAACATGTCAAATAAAACAAAAATAAAAATTTGTTGCATCCTAGGATGCCAAAATTTGTATGAAGAAGCTAGTAGTGTAAATAAAATCCATTTTTACCGTTTTCCCAAAAAACAAGACAGGAAGAACGAATGGGTGAAGTTCGCTAGGCTTGGATTTCCTGGGTAAGTACAATATTTATTAAAATGATTATCCACATCTATTGACCATTATGTTGAAAATTGATGGTTCAAGAGATGTCTTTGAACTACCAGAATCAGAACCTCAATCACGGTAGACTTGTATCTACCAATTACTTATGGTTGACTTTGTTCCAATTTTGGAGAGTTGAAATTTTAAATAGCTTGCAATCAATACTCAAGCAAGTATTCTGCAATGTTTAAAGAATATTATTCGATATAAAAAGTAAATACTTTTCTTCACTTCAATAAATATATATTCTTTAATAAGAGACGATGTCAACCAGGGGTCCCCCCACGTTGTGGTTCACTCCAAATTTGAAAAATATATGGAAAAATTTGATTTTCAAGTTAGACAAAGTGACTTTAAAATGAATAATAAAATTAAAAACAAGTGAAATCCACTTCAACTCAAACTACAGTATTATTTATTGAAAAAATTTCAGTTTTTGCGGCACAAAGATATTTTGTAGTATCGAGGCATTTTGACTGCAGATGCAGAATCTGAAACAAATGAATATACGCCTATTCAGAACGTATTAATTTCAAGCAAGTTTCATTAGATAAATTAATTGATATTTAGCATTCTATTCTATTCTGCATAATATCACAATTTTTATACTCAGACTAAGTCACCCCAAATGTACCTAACCTAAAAGTGACCTTCGTGTATCAAACTATGGGTATTATGAATATACCAATTGAAACACAATAAAAAAGCAAAAATAAAGTCTTTTAGAAATATCAAGCTTGATTCCCACATGAGTATCTGAGTTATTCTTCAATTATTGAGTTGTAATGAGACTATTCATACTAGCTCGGCCGGTCTGATTGTGAATAGTCCCATTTGAACCTATGGAAAGAATATTCTCACTGAACTAAACACGGACTCTTGATACTGATGTGTGGCAATGTAGCTTTCAATATTATAGAATACTATAGAAGCAATATTATTGTAAAGCCGACCAATTTCAATCGGGTGTTGCCTTCTGGGTCTTATACAAATTATTTGCGTTTAGATTCCCTTGCGGACTTTAAATGACAAAACTTGAATTTATACCAGTTGAGGTTTATGTCACAGATTATATATTTCGGTGAATTCAAGCTTGCAGAAAAATCAAATTATAGTTCCAATCAAGCCTTTTTTTCATGTATTTTAATGATACCTATTTTACAGTATGCATATTTTAATACTATTCTGCACAATATGTTACAGTGGTGAGGAATGGCAGCCTTCAAAAAATTCGTTCATTTGTAGCGCGCATTTTGTTGGAGGCAAAAAGAACGATAACCCAAATCACATTGCCTATGTGCCTTGTTTGCGCCCCACACTCAAAGCCAGAAAGAGAAGGGCCGGTTCCGATCCATTGCAGGGTAATCCTAAAATTGCCAAATTCCAAGATGCTGTCAAGATAGATAAGGTAAGAATCAATAAATCCTATCATAAATTCCAATTTATTTTTGTTCATTCTTTCAAATCCTATATTCGGTCACAACAATCAACTGATTAGAAAGAACAATGAGAATTGAAATAATGAGTGATTTTGTTAAATTGCAGGATACGGAGCAGATCGAGCCACAGAGTGAAGTAGATGCAAAGCGACCGGAGACCCATAAAGAGCTATCAGTCAAAGGTATGGCTGTTTATTTATTACTGATAAAAACATAGAAAGGCTCACTAATAACATTAGAAGAGACTATATCTGTGGTTTGGTGCAACAACTACCTATGTCAAAATCTCAACTTTCTCACAAATCAGCTTGAAAGTTCACCTTGTATTTTCCAACTACGGCATTTCGATACGGAAATGCGAGTGCTAGAAGTGCACAAGTCGACATTGGTAATTCTGACACGGAGTATGAATGACAATCTAAAAACGTATGTCTTCATTGCAGGTTTTCGCACTCGGACAGTGGAATACTGTCACACTCTGAGAGTGCAACCAAATCATGTTTATAACTTTTTATTGCTTTGAGATAGGACATTGGCACTTCTGCAACTGAAAATAATCGATATTAGTGATGTATTTGGTGTATTAAACTCATTTTTGAAAAAAATTGACATTATTGGTAGTTTTTGCAGCAAGCCACAAGTATTTTGGTTGGATTCAGAAAATTTAATGGAGGGGTAAGTTTATAGTTGGAAAAAACAATACAAACAAGAGCAAGAAAATTTTAAAAACATGAAAAGAGTTAGTAGAGCTTGGAAATATTAATTTAATCATCAATTGAGCAACATAATTTTCCACGATATTTTTGGTATGCATTGTAACGGTCATGAAAGGGGGGGGTCAAGGAATGGAAGGTGTTTAGTATATTGTACAATTTCATTAGTCTATTCAGGTAGGATTTGAAATGGTGAGCGGTTGTGTTAAAGGGTACCTATTTGATATAGCATATTAAATATTTTGGTCTATTACATGGAACATTGTAATAGATATAATTTTCCTTAGCAGTTTAACAAGTTCATTCTGAGGCAAAATTCACTGAAAATGGTAGTGATTGATTACTAAGTGAATAGAAAAAATGTATATGAGTTTAACTTTCTATTTCAGGTATAAGAAACATCGGGAACACTTGCTATATGAATGCAGCTTTGCAAGCGCTCTCCAATACACCACCATTCGCCAAATACTTGCTCGATTGTGGAAATCAGCTGATTCTACGTTTAGAAAATGAGAACCATCCGATGAAGCTAACCAGAGTGATGTGTGAATTATTGGAATATCTTTGGAACACCCATGAGGATGCATACTTCAGTCCAAGCCGATTGTTGCGCCGTGTCAGAAGAGTGAGTTCATACTGATGTATTCTAGTCTAGTATGAAATTCCATAAAATGGATTGTTTATTTTATTTTTTGTCAATATTAACGTAGTAGCTTCTCTTTGTTTCTAATAACAAACGTGCCGCCTGTGCGACAGATAAAAATATGTACTTGAAGTGGCTTTCATGTTTGGCATTGACTGAGTTTATATTAATACCCAAAATTTAGCTTTTGGGGCAGAGCTCGTTCGTTAGGACTGTGAGTAAAGTCCGGCTGATCCAGTGAAAAAGGCTAGATTTCGTTTCGTTTTATAATACAGTTATTCTGTCACAGATCGGGCAGTTTAAAAATGATTGTATTATTAAGGGAGACGAGTTCTGAGCCTATTCATTGGTTCAGTTAATTTTTTTTTTTTTTGAAAATACCAACTGTAAAGTCTCGATTAAACCAGTGGATGCCAAAGGTGGAAGCCATATTCAAAAGGTAGGTGACTACTGGATAATATCATTGTTCTTAATATTCATAACCACAAAGATTGAATCATCGTAAGCAGCAGCGAGTTGTTTTCTCTATTATTCAACAATAATTAGATTTGTTCAATCAATATCCAAAATAATTGAATTTTCCTTCATAATTGACTAGGTAAATCCAACATTCCAAGTGGGCAACCAGCAAGACACTGCTGAGTTTTTGACTATCTTGCTCAACCTATTACACCAGGAGCTGAAAACTCAAGGTAAGTGGGTAAAATAATTCTGTTTGATTATCTTCCAATAAAACCGCACTAACTGGTAACTTAGGTAAGATGGAAAATTTTCCATTTAGAAAGTTAGTTTCATCATTGTCCCATTCTCTCTTTCTTTTGAACTTGAAAGATCCTGTTGAACCTCTGTCTTTCTTGAAGCTAAATTTAGATCTCAGATTGAAAAATGAATTCTATTGATTAATTAAATTCTGTTGTTTTCTCATAACCATGAACATTGTATTGTTGTTTTGTACAAATGATTCAATATTCCTCAAATTCATTATTGCTGTTAATTCTGTATTTTATGTAATTGATGCTGCATCTATGTACAATCGTATTGCAATTTGTAATTGGATCAAATCAAAATCTATCAATGTAGAATAGAGAATCTATCAAAAGATGGAAATTAGTAGACAGGCTGGCTGCTGTGGATTAGTATAAAATGAGCACTGCTATACAGAGAGTGTCAGTTTGGCGTTTGGAGATTGACTGGTTAAGCACGCCTGACTGGAAATTGGGTGGAATCTGGTTTGATTCCCACTCTGGCAAATAATTTTTGTATGGTAGCTCTCATCGAATTTCCTTCTAGTTGTTCTCCCTTTTGACAATATATGCATTACCAGAAGTCTTCAGGGTGGTTTACAGCATTTAACTTTGGGTTCGTCTAATAATAGTTCATTGAAAATATTAGAGTTGATCTTTCAAGTTGTTTAAAAATTCCCCTTTTCCAACTTTGACACTCGTTACAAAAGCTTTTGTTCTCAGGTTAATAATGTATTTAGAAATAAAATAATGTTGCAACTATTGTCATCTCTCATGATCATCAGCCTCATTACCCACGCACAAGCCTACGGCTTGTGTGGGAATCATCCTCAGCCAAAATACTACTTTTTCACGAATTAAAAAGAACGTTCTATTTTTCAGACACGGACAAAAGTATCATTTCCGATATATTCGACGGCAAAATGTACACCTGTGTGCAGTGCTTAACGTGCAACAAGGTAACAATTTTCATTCACTTAACGACTTTTATAACTGGATACACGTTTAGCGTTTTAATCATTTCTGCACATGAAAAAAAAAACTATGAAATGTTCGGGGCACTGGCGTATCCAGGATTCTCTCAAGGTGAGGGACTTCTCTGATCCTGCCCTACTAAATTACCAAAAAATATGTATTATATTTTTTGAGAATTATTTCAGTAGCCTATACCTATGAGAGTATTGGCCTACCTGTATATCGAGAAATATATTCTAATATCCTATATTCGAGTATTTTAATCAGTATTGTTATTTGTATGTTCAATTATTCTAGAAAATTACTTGTACCGTTTTCACATATTTTATATAAACACAACTAGTTCCGAGCACTTGTAATTTGTAATTGTAAAAAAAAACTTGAGAATGTTAATTCACTCGAATCTAGTTGTGTTTAAATAATACATATAAAAGGGGCACTACTAGTAATTTTCTGTTTAAGAAAAATATATTTTGCACATTACTAAAAACCATTAGATTTCACTATGAATTCAACTCGATATTATGCTGATGCATATCCATAATTTGCACTGTTAAAATTAAACTTGAATTTTAAAAAACACTTATGGAGTGAAAATGCACTTTGTTAGTGACGATCGTTTCGACCTGTTGTTGGTCTTCATCAGATGGAGACACTCCAAAAGTGTTTTTTAAAATTCAAGTTTGATATTATGATTCAAATTTTATGAATAACAATAGCTTCCTTCACTGGTCCGAGTTCCTATTCAAAAGAGAATTGTTAACCATTGAACGATGTCAGTAACTGAGCTCTAGACTTTTCAACGTGAACAAAGAGTAGAATAATTGAAACATCTCCCGGAAAGTAGAATTTGAAAACTAAAAGTACAATATATGCGAAATGCAAGTGGAAAGTGAGATATGGCAGGGAATTCATTCCAGCTCATTGATCATTCATTACCACTTACAATATGAACTGGAAACAATTATTCGGTATTAATATTTTTGTGTAATTCCTCTTGTGATGCACGCTGTTTACAAATTTGAACTTTTAAATCTTTTCTGTTTCACAGGTTCATGAAGAGGCTTCTGAAGACAGGACGTGGGTATGTTGCAATATTTACAAAACATTTTCTGTTTTTTCTTTTCAATTTCAAAATCTCGATCCAAACTTATTCAAATTTATTGATTGAACCATGAAACTGAGTTCACCAGTACACTAACAAAATTATTTAATAAAAATCTACTAATCGTCAACTAATGTTTGACAGGAGTTTTTTTCAGAAGTAGCCATAGCATGGTACAGTCTTGTATATTGCCAAACAAAAAGTAACAAGTTCTATTCATCATTATAAATAAATAAATACAATTTTATTGTCAGCCAGTAAAAAAAGCACAAGACAAAGTCACACAAATTGAACATGAAATAGACAGTCACACATTAAGAGGCAGACACATTGTTACTATTACATTGCTATTTAGATTACATTTCCAAATTTTACAAATAACAAAGACAATATTACAAAATTAAGCAGCTTGTTCATACGTGCTAACAAATAAGAATTAAGGAATGCTGATTCTGCTCTCGTAAAATTCACTTAATTTATAAAAAGGATTGTTCGCCATCCAATCGGGCACCTTTAATTTGAACCGTTTTAGGGGTGTTTGTTGGAGGTGAAGCGGTAACTTATTATACACCTTTTGCCCAACTGCTTCAAAACTGTTTAAATATTAAGACAATCTTTGGTATTGAATATTGTCTATTGTTTCTGGTATTAACAGGGTGAATAGTATTTCTTAATTGATAACGATGCAGATTCTCCTTGGTGTATAACAAAACAGAATATATGTACTGATTTTTTACTGTCAGAGTTTTATTATTTATGAATAAAGAAGGCCTACAGTGTTCTAAATAAGGTGATTCCGTGATTATTCTCACGGCTTTTTTTGTAGCAGGAGAATATCGTTAATGTGCGCTGAATTTCCCCATAGAAGAATACCATAAGACATGAGACTGTGAAAGAAAGAAAAGTATGCTGTCCTTAAATATATTTTTGGTACCGTATTAGCAAGGCTTCTCAGCAGATAGATCACTCTACACAGCTTAGTGCTCACATATTTGACATGAGGCTCCCAAGTGAGTTTTGGATCTAGATGAACACCAAGAAATTTTATACTAGATGCGTTGAGAGTAGCACCGTATTTCAAATAGAAATTGATTCTTTCTGTCTTATTGTATTCAATACAAAGCCATTCGCCCTGAACCAGAGAGATGCTCGTTCCATCGTACTCTCCGTCTCTGTTTCTATTTCTATTTCTATGTTTCTATTTCAATTTCATTGCTGTAATTGGCAAAGGAAGACCTGATCAACTCATTCCATTAAATGCCTGCAAAATTATGGAAGATTTGTAGCCCTATAAAATAAATTCAATTTTTATAAATGGACTCTGCTCTCTTAAATTTTAGAACAGAACTTACTTCACAAAATCGAATCTTGAATTATTTGGATTTTGCGTTAAAACTTTGAATTTGCTTACAGATGTCTGAAGGATCTGAAACAACACGATTCATTACCGTCCAAATCCCTACAAAGGAGGATTTGAAGGCTCTTGATGAATTAACCAAGAAGTATGCTGACCTGAAACATGTCAAGGAAATGTACCGTTTCAAAAAGGTTAGTTATCCACGTCTATTCAGTGTAATTTATTAGTACATTCTACACGTTGAAAGTTGTTTCAACACATTTTGGTTTTTCCTGTTGAGAATTACAATCAATGCAAAATGTATGTGATGATAATAGTAATTAATGTGCCTTTAATATGTTTGTCTAGAGTTGGTTTGGTTGGCTGAGCAAGCTAATGCCCTTTCAAAGCCGCAGCGTTGTCAGTCTCGAAAACTGTTTGCAGGCATTCTTCTGTGTGGAAGAACTGAAAAATGAAAACATGTACAGGTTAGTCCTCAATAGCTCAGCTCATAATATATTATTCACTACATTTAACATACAGCAATAACATTCACATCAACAGTAATAGTCAATAAAATTTGGCTTTGCCGCCTTAGTTTGTGATTGCCACATATCAGTATCAGAGTCGCAGTGAAAATATTATCTCCATGAACTGTAATGGGACTATTCATACTCGGGCTCATTACGGGAAGAATATTAGCACTGAACCGGATGCGGACACTGATAGTGATTTGTGGCAATGCAGGCTGTGTAATGATGAATTAGATTTGTATACACTGTAAGCTTGGCTCAGCTTTCTGCACAATTAAAGATACATCCTTCAATGTCAGTGAATATTGCATTGAGGGGTAATGTGAAATAGTGGTTATTGCTTTTCCTAGTCAACATTCAGTTATGGCCTTTGTATATAGAACTCCTAGTTCTAATATTGAACTATTTACAGATAATATCAACCATTCTACTTCGTTGCTCTGTAATTCAGAAAAGTATAAACATTTTAGAGTGGTTGTAACAGGTGACATAAATATTGATGTAAGGCATACTTGTGCAAATACTCAATTTTCTTAATATGCTGCGATCAACAAATTTCTACTGCCTTTCAACTACGAACAGACTTGACTCAACTCTTGTTTGGACAACGTTTCTTCAAACATCAGTCAGGGTGAAATTGAGTGTGCAGTGGACTACATCTGTCAGACCACCAAGGTCTTGGAGTATATTATATTGAAAATCCAGTTATGAAATCTATGTACCACCTACTCACCTAATAATTCCAGTTAATTTATTGAATCATTTTCTGTACCCAGGAACAATGCCCTAGAATATTGGTAAGGAGTTCGGAAACATTCTGTATATAAAAGCGAAATTGCACTGATTCATTCGCTCAATCACTCACTCTGATTCATAAATCAACAGAACTGAGAATCTACTGACCAAATACGTTCAGATGTAACCTTTGAGGGTTCCTTTTTACAATTTTTACAGTAGTTCTTCTAGAATTTTCAAGAAGATTGAAACTTGAAAGGGTGAAATGAATGTTTTGTAATTTCTGTACAATATTTGTTTTTTTTCATACACATTTTTTTAAAAATAAGCTACATAATATCAACGTTTTCGAGAACTGATGTAGGCCTATGGGAAATGTTCATATTCGGTACAGAGGCTCAGCTACAGTCTAAAAATTTTTTATAGAAAGAGCTTCATAAGTTGGCCACCGATAAGATAAAAAATTGGAATTTTCCTGCGTGGTGTCAGTCAACTGGTGATTGAATAGTCTCGACTAATTACGGGATTGTATTTGACTATTTGACTTGAGGAAGCAAGCTTAAATGAAGAATGCTGGCTGGTGGTGTTTAGAGCTTCTATGGTTATACAGTAACAGTAGAACAAAATTACTCTATTTTGAGTGAATTCACTAATCGTAGCTGTGAGCTCAAAGAGCTTTACCAAGCAACATCTGCTCAATTTCTGACAAATGATTAAATTTTGTTCAATTTGCAGGTGTGGCAAATGCGCCGCAGCCCGTGATGGGATAGCATTCTCCAAAATTACACAGCTACCGGAGGTACTGTGTATAAACCTGAAGAGGTTCCTGCCTGACTCGACCAAAAAAACTCAACACGTTTCATTCCCGATCACTGAACTCGACATGACACCTTTTGTTCATTCTGGTAATTATTCTCTCTCCTTGTCTAGAAACTGATTGAATTTTCATGTGATTTCTACAACATTCCATTATTTCCAGTTTTGTTATTGACAATATGATGTTAGACATAGTCAAATAGATGAAGCCAATCAATGACGAAATTCCACTTAATGAATGCCTGTAGTACAGAATGTGATTGCTTTTGAATAATTTGTTTATTACTTTCAAACTTTAATGAATCCGTCAATTTCCAATTAACAAGTGTCTCAATTGGCATTTCTCAATTATGTTGGTTAAATCAAAAAAAATTTTGAGTTGAATTTTGATATGTATTGCTTTAGTTGTTTCGGAGTTAATTTATGTGAAATAACTGAGCAAGGAAAGAGCTCCAAGACAATGCATCATTCGATTATTGTAAGGCATTATTCGATTAAGGTGAGGTATTGCAAGGTAACATGTTTGACTTGTTTTTCAGAATGCCTGTCGGAGATTAAAACGTACGACCTTATGGCAACTATATGCCATAAAGGAAACAGTTTAAATAGTGGACATTACATCTGTTATGGGCTTCATGAAGAAAAAAAAATCTGGTTCGAGTATGACGACCTACGTGTGACCAAGGTCACAGAAGATAAGGTTGCTTCGTGTGAAGCATACCTTCTATTTTATAGGTTAGTCCATTTCCAATGATTTACACAGATGGTTTCAATGTTAGTGTTAATATGAAGGATGGATGCTTGAATTAACGCTACTGGTGTACAGAATGTTACCTTCTTGTTCTATTTTCTCATCAGCATGCTTCAATTTTATCATGTACAGTATAATACTGTAATTTTATGTTAATGGTCTTCCAATACTATACTTTATCTTAGGAACTCGCTCCTCAATCATAGGCGTTAGCTCATTGTTCATACTATTAAGGCGAATCAGCATAGAAAAAATTGAAATCTAGCCCCATAGATAGCAGCACTGTTGGGGTCAAATTACTTCATGTGATTACTCACTTATTTTTAGTCCAATATGGAAGACCAAAACTGTTTTGCAATCAGCTTAAAGGTTTGAAACTCGCTACCATATGCTATTTTTTCCCCCAATTTGAATAAGTTTTTACAATTGATAATTTTTATATTAAGAAAAAAATTAAGTAATGCAGGTAGTCATTTCAAAGGCAAATTTTTCTCAAGAATTTTAAAATTAATTTCAAACAAATCGGTTGAACGGTTCTGCCGGAAGCCCGTTTTTAATTGCAATGCATTGTTCAATTGGATTGTATTGTTGACGCGGTCAGAACAGTAGCACACGGTCAGTTCACAGCCCAACGCATTGATTGAGCACCTTCTCACTCTAGTTCCAAAGCTTTCTTTCTTTGGAGCTGTAGTCAGTGACCATATCGTGGTTATTGTTGTGGGAGTGAGTGATTGACAAAGTTTGCAATTCACTTAATACATTTTTACTTTCCTTGCCCTATTACCATAGGTAAGGAAAGTATTACTTTCCTTGCCCTATTGCCATAGGTAAGGAAAGTATTGCTTTCCAAAAAAATTTAAGGTACCACAATTTCATGTTTTCTATACGTTTTAAGGTCTCCTGAGTCCAAAAACATGATTTTTGGGTGTTGGTCTTCTGTGTGTGTGGGTGTATGTGTGTGTGAACACGATAACTCCATTCTTAATTAACCGATTGACTTGAAATTTTAAACTCAAGGTCCTTATACCATGGGGATCCGACAATAAGAAATTCAATAAAATTCAATTCAAAATGGCGGATAATGGCTAAAAAGCCATGTTTTTTACGATTTTCTCAAAAATGACTTGACCGATTTTTTCAAATTCATACCCTGTATAGTTATATATCAGCTCTTCTAACTAGCATGAGTCTCCTTCCTGAGTATCTAGCATGGGGTCCACCCCATCCTTGAGAAATTTACTTTGTAACCTCCTTCTCGTGCTTGAGGTAGGTGGGTAGAGCAGTTTATTCAAAAGAACACACGTCGATATTTTATTTGTAGAACAGCTGTTTTGACAACTTTTAAAAAATCCTCAAATTTCATAATTCAAACAAAGGAAAATGTACTCTGAAATCAATCGCAATAGTATAATCGTAGTTTTAATTATTTAGCCGCCAATCGGCATAATGTTAATCCCTAAATTATCCTCGTGAATGAGGCTTATAGATCAATGAGCAAGGAAAGTTGTGTGAGTGTACCACACCAGATTTTTTTCTATCTGAATAAGTTTTAACAATTGATAACTTTTATAATAAGTAAAAATTTAACTAATGCAGGTAGTCATTTTAAAGGCAAATTTTTTTCAAGAATTTAAAATTTAATTTCAAACAAATCGGTTGAACGGTTCTGTCGAAAGCGCGTTTTTAGTTCCAATGCATTGTTCAATTGCAGTGTATTGTTCACGCAGTCAGAACAGTAGCACAGGTCAGTTCACTGCCTAAGCCTAATGCATTGATTGTGAGCCTTTTTACTCGTTCTCTCTCTTATTCTCTCTTTCTCATTTTCTTTCTATCTAACTAGTCTCAGAGCTTTCTCTCTTCGGAGCTATAGTCAGTGACCATTATCATGGTTATTGTTGTGGGAGTGATTGACAAAGTTTGCAATTCACAAAATATATTTCTTTGCGTAATGGTTCAATCAACAATTTTACGATTATTGTGCAATGACAAAAATGAAACAAATGAATAGCTGTAGTTTGAACTTGAGTGTAGTTTTGAAACATCAAAACAATGAAGTTGAGCCCTCTTCTGTCAACATTGTCCTTCTATAGCATTGTCCTTCGTCTATATTATGGAATAAGTCAGAATCAAAATTCAAGACAGACAGCTGAAATCACGTGTTGACACATAAACGACAGACAGTCTGTGTGATTACTCCCAAAACACAGACACCCATCAACTGGTTTGTTGATGTCACCAGACATTTTTTCTTACACAATTCCAATGTTACCCTGATTCAACATCCGCTATTACCATAGAGAAACAATAGCGTAAGTAGATATCCCATGGTATAGGGCGTTTATGTCGCAACTTTTACTGTTATCCCAAGCCGATTACTGTCGATTATTGTCGATTTTTACTGTTTTGACCGGGTAAGAGTGTATGAACGGCACAATATGAGAGAATACCAGCGTTATAAAGCTTCACAGGAAAGAACTACGTGGAAATTATGTGGACTATCAGCTTGAGATAACAGTACAAGTTGCGACATAAACGCTCTATACCATGGGATATCTACTTATGCTATTACTTAGTAATAGCATAGAGAAACGATAGCATAACATTACGCTATTGTTTCTCTATGGTAATAGCTTTCTATTAATAGTAGGTATTGGTTATATCCTCAATAACGTATGTCGTCAAATCACGTTATAGCTTTCGTTCAATAACTGCAAATATACAGGTTAATCAAGTTGGAAATCGTATAAATTCGATTTGTATACAATGATGGAATAGTTTATGATAAGAAAAGTTGTACATACTGCTGATATTTTCAAATATTTTTTGTATATAATTTCAATAGAATAGTGAAATAAGACCGATATTGTCAGTTCCATATGATTTATTTGAGTCATATTGGCTTAGTTAATTCGTTCAAAAAAAAAAAAATATGTGGAACTGACAACATCGCTTTCATTTCACCTTGGTATAGAGAAATTCCACAATATCTCTGTTCATACAGTAAAGTTTAAAAAATATTATTATATTGATTTAATTTTAATTCCAACTATATTAAGTTTTTTCATATACCTTATAAGGTGTGCGGTCAACGTTTTTAATCCATGTTCTTAATTTTTTATGTTATTACAACTGTTTATTTTATAAGAACTAAGGACATACAAAAAACCAATAGATGTGATAATTTTCAATGAGACTTTATTTAAAAATGAGAAAATGGGATTGATGGGCTCCCTGATTGCCATACTTCGGCAAGTTCGAGGATCCAGTATCTCTGGCAACAAGGCGTGATGGTAGAAATAAATTAACTTTTTGTCCATCTTGTCGGTCCAAAACCTGTCATCCCTCTCGATCTTTTCAATATGGATATCTTTCTTCCTTGTCCACACTACAAAATAACAGATTTTTTTCTCAGCTACATGTAGTTGCCCTTGCACCTGAAAAATCAAGAAACAGCCCAACTTAGAAAATTCCACACATTGTTAGGTAAACGTGCACGTATGAAATTATTTATCATCCTATGGAATCATGTGGGGCTACTAATTTTTTTAATGAATCAGCCAGTACCTTATTGAATCTTGTTATTTAGGCTTGCTCAACATTTTTCGAAAAATACTGTCACTTTCAAATGTCAATTCAATGAATTAAACCATAGAGAAACAATAGCATATTTTACACTATTATTTCTCTATGATTAAACGTAGACAAACTAGGATAATAGTTATTCATCCTTGGTATAACAGCTGATAACTTCGCCGTCTGTCGATAACTGAAGATGGGAGTGTCTGAGTAGGAGTGAGACAGAATTATGTTCAGCTGTTGAACTATTGCAATCAATCAGTTTATCCCATGAGTTTATCAATCAGTTTATCTTGCAATATTGATTAACAGAATATTGGGGCACCGAGCTTCGCTCGTTATTTATTTATTTACTTATAAACAGAACTCAATTCTTTAAAATGATTGGGGAAGGACTAACAGGCATAGCCCAAAACTGTTTCTTCCCCGAATTTTTATTTATACATTATAAATATTCCAAAAAGTAGGTTATGTTCCATACACTTGAATTCTGGTCAAATTTTCAGTTCAAATATTTGAAAACATAAACGTTCTAATTTAGATTGTTTACAAACCAAATTGAATAACAAAATAACACTCACTTATTACTTAGAACTGTAAAATGATGATTAACTTTGAATATTATGATATACCATCTCATGTCAACAAATCAGATTATTTTGATCGAGTCAATTGAAATTTCTAGATTTCTCGCGAGATACGGTAAGCTAATTGATTACACAGCTGATCTCCCACACAGGCACACGCATCTTCTGTTATCGACAGACGACGAAATTATCATCTCTTTTTCCAAGGATAAATTATCCTTTTCAGGTCCTTCAGCGAGTTTTCCCAGGGATGAGACCTAGTGCAATCGAATTTCTATATCATAAACCTACTATGTTCAAAATTTCGTGAAAATCGTTAGAGCCGTTTTCGAAATCCGTTGAACATAAATAACCAGATATAAAAATACATAAATTGCTCGCTTAATATAATAGGATATCTGATTTGTTGATATGACCAACGATATGATTTTATTCAAGATCCAACCTTTTTTTATTCAAATTGAAGTACCTTTATCAATATTTTCAAAGTCAATCATTATTTTACAGTTTTAAGTGATTAGTGAGTGTATTTTGTTATTCAATTTGGTTTGTAAAAATTCGAAATTCGAACTTTCCTGATTTCAAATTTTTAGACTGATAATTGAACTTAAATTCAAAAATGTATGGAACACAACCTACTTTTTGGACTACCGTATTTATATTGTATATAGTCTACTGCTATACATCAATATTTGGGGAGAAACAGGTTTGGGCAAGAATTGTGTTCTGTGAATCAATAAATGAATATTATAAATTATGCGTTTATACTTATATGCTTTTGTACCCCAGAGCGAAGCTCGGAGCCTCGAAATTGATCCCTAAGTGGCAAGTTTTTAAGTTTTTACTGTCATAAATAAAATTATTTTTCTCATCTCACGTTTGTTTCATGGCGGTTTTGAAAGTTTCCGTTATCGTGGGTTAGATATATCAAAAATCACCTACGTTTCCACAACGTAGTTTTTCCAAGCAGAATGATTTCACTTTGATCTTATTAACAAACATAAAAACATACATACCGAAATACCTCGCTTGAGAAATTCTGGTGGTAGCCGCCTTTTCATTCTCCTGGCTGAAAGAACCAACTTCTTCTTTCCCTTCACCGTATGTCTTGAATCCATTTTACCGGCCGAAAATGACAGAGAAATATATATAATACGGAAATCTGAATTATATAGGAAGTGCGTCTGGAAATACTATGTCCTAGGACTAGCCACGATCACTGTCAATATGACAACAAGTGAACAAGCTGAAGAACTAAGAAAAGTTGTGACCAGCCTGAGCACTGAGAATGAAGGCTGACTTGTTGGTGGGGTGGCGGGTGAGTGACTTGTGTGTTGGGGTGGAAGGTGCCTGAATGACGTGTGGATGGGGTGGAGGGTAGGAGCGCATAAAAAATCATAGAGATAAAACTTGTGAATATGATTCCGATGGAACCACTGGTTCGATCTTCAAGCTGAAAAATGATAAAATTTTTTTATGTTTTCATGTTTTTCTTGAAAAAAAGGTTCCCTTTGAAATTAAGAAATTTATTTCTGTTTAAATAAAACATAAAAATAAATCGACATGGTAGCGGCATGGAGATATATATTACAAGAATAAATCAGTTTTCAAAACAAGTTTTACTCTAATAATGAGCGAGTAATAGCATGAAGTATTTCGCATGATTATAAAGCGCTACGTGGTGGCAATTTTTGAACTAGGGCCTGCGGTGTTTCGCCTTAATGTATAGCTGTTGCAGTAGTATACTGTTAAAAAATAAGAATAAATACAATTCAATTTCAGATACTAATCATGAATAATAATAATATTGTGATTGATCATGTTTCTAAGGATGTATATTAATCATTACCTTTGAATTTACTGATGTATGTTGAGCTGCTCATAGATTCTAAATAAGTATTCAAGTTTAGCATTATTGAAATTTCTGATCTGAATGATTTATTCAGCATTAATTAGATAATGGAGATGATATGACCAAGTGAGTTGAATTTACTTGAACTACTGATAGGCTCCATGATGATAAAAGTGTCTAAATTTCAGATACTGTTTTTGGTGAAATATAGTGATATTTATCCATAATAAAGCACTGGAATATTGTCTATATTATTTATTATCAGTTTGAATTTGAAGCAAATGCAACAAAAAATATTTATCAATGTTTGGAGAGAATACAGCTGATGTATGTCTTGCGGCAAATGTCACATTAAATAGTCATATTGAACGTTTAAACAGTCCTTGATGATGTGTGCTTTTCATTCTACATACAAGATTGGTGAAAATTATGGAAACAGCTGAATATTTCTTTCACAGGAGAAATTTGACGATTGGTCTGATTGATGTGAATTGAACAAAAAACTACTTCTGTCGTTTCAAAATTTTGGGCTGCCTTCTTGGAACCGCAATTTTGAATCCAGCTTAATTTTCTTAAATGGAAAGGTGGTCATATGATACATGATTTCGATACAGAATTCAAAGAGAAAATGAATGGCGAAACCCGCTCATCGATATCTCAAACCGTTCTTGACATTAAAATTTACTAATAGATCATACAAAAATGAAATTAATGGAATTTAGGAAATCTAAAAAATTCCAGACTATCAAATTTCACTTTTTTAAGAGTGAGTAAACTCTTATAGTAAATCTATTCACATATTCAACACTTTGAACAGAATAGTTTGATGTAATAGACTTTTAATGTAGCCAACTCATTTATTCCATTTCAGTCTTGAATCAACAGCGCGTTAGACTGAGCATCATTGTGCTAGCCTCTGTAGTTTTTTTAGTTTTAGTTTGAACTAGTTTACAGTATTGAGTTTACTAAGACTTTTAAAATCAGCCCTCTTGAAAGTGACTACAAGCATTCCACTATGTCATCAATTAACTTAATAGTAACCATTTAAAAAATTTAATTGTGATGCCGCACTCTGAATTAGAGGGTGGAGCTCACATAAGATCCCGTTGAGACCTTTATCAAAGATGTGTGAATAGAAGTTTTTTCGTGTAATGAGATCTTGATATTTTTATTACTATTTTTATATATTATTTCTTTTTCAGTCAACTACGCAAAGATCGGCCTTCAATGACGAAGGAATAGTGGGCGAATCAAATGATTTGACGTCTATGTGAAATCCAAATAGATGAGCCTCATTCCACGACTACGACTTTTTTTCTGATATTCCGTGGCGGGATGTAAGCAGCCATCTTGGAATTTATTCTTTTTGGAAGACGGTTTATTAAACAACACTTACAGTTAAATTAAGTTATTAACAGCCTTTATTCATCGCTCAAAGTTTTGTAATGTTGATGAGTCTATCATATAAATCTCAAAATTTACTATTCGACTGTGAAATGTGCTAGGAGTGTTTAATGAGGTGTGGAGTGGGGTGAGGGGTGGAGGAGTAAGCGTCGGGAGGTCAGTGGCAGGAGGGAGCAGTTTGACAACCGAGCTCAGCCGACACCGACACCTTTCAGCCATGAATCTGCCCAGTCGAGCACGTGTCTACTGCGATGTCAATTCTCACAAGCCACGAGAGTACTGGGACTACGAAGCTTATGCAGTCGATTGGGGGCAACAAGACGACTACCAGCTAGTTAGAAAACTTGGCAGAGGCAAATACAGTGAAGTATTTGAAGCCATAAATGTAACAAGTAACAAAAAATGCGTAGTAAAAATATTAATGCCGGTGAAGAAAAATAAAATCAAGCGAGAGATAAAAATTCTTAAGAACTTGAGAGGTGGCATGAACATCATAACGTTACTAGCGGTTGTGAAGGATCCAATCTCGAGAACGCCTGCGCTCATTTTCGAGCATGTCAACAACACCGATTTCAAACAACTGTATCAAACGTTGAACCACTTCGACATTCGATACTATCTGTACGAGCTGCTAACGTCACTAGACTACTGTCATAGCATGGGCATCATGCATAGGGACGTGAAGCCTCACAATGTGATGATCGATCATCAAGCTAGACATGTGGTCTCTTGGTTGTATGCTGGCAAGCATGATATTTAGGAAAGAACCGTTTTTTCATGGACATGATAATTATGATCAGTTAGTTCGCATTGCTAAAGTGTTGGGAACAGAAGAACTTTACGAATATTCAGACAAATATCACATGGATCTTGATCCAAGGTTTTCAGATATCCTAGGGAGACACTCGCGGAAAAGGTGGGAGAGATTTGTACATAGTGAAAACCAGCATCTTGTCACCCCAGAAGCTCTTGACTTTTTGGACAAACTATTACGATACGATCATTATGAACGTCTTACTGCTCGCGAAGCCATGGATCATCCTTACTTCTATCCAGTTGTGAAGGAGCAGAATCGGCTGAACATAGTATCTTCGTCTCCTACTCCCATAGCAGGCCCAGTGCCTGCAGGTGACTAGCATGCCAGCACGAGGAACAGCAGCAGTGAGTAGCAGTGCTGGTGTTGGTCCGAGCGTAGCTCCCGGCGTAGGAGTGATCGCCACGCCTCAATCAACGCAATGAACTGTCTATTGTATATTACAACAATTGGAAAGTGTTGTTTGCAGACTCGCTTAAGTGTGTTTGTCCACCATTCGAAATAACGGTAGGCCTCCTCTGTTCTGCGAACATTAATTTTGTATTGGACTTTAACTGTTAATGCATTATATTGTATGTTTAAGACGTCTATTAAGCGTATTATATAAACTTTTAATATGGTCTTAGGAATTCAGTAAGCATAAAAATATTGGAAACGAAAATCCGTTGTGTGTTGAATTCATTAGAAAACAGGCAGCCTATTTGTTGAAGACCATTATTAAACATTCTCACCTTATTATAATAGAAATATTATAATGTAAGAGAAAAATGACAAAATTATTAAACTTATTCCTTGACTGAACATGCATTATTCTTCTTACTTGCATTGGTTTTTATGAGTGATATTTTACAACCTTCAAGTTTAGTTGGATAACTTTAGCACATCAGAAAATGAATAGCTATTGAGGTATTGTGTCGTTATTCGGTCATTTCAACAAAAAGACTAGATTTTGCTATTTCAAAATTCAATTATTTTAAATTATTATTTGCTATTCGCAGGTTCAAATATTCACAATACCGATTAGTTAACTATTCCGAATGCTGTCGTTTCATTCTCAATCTACCAATTTATCTCTACACTATTTCACCAATCATTTCAAGTTATACCGTACAATCTGATAAGATTGTTATCTTTGATCTGCTGTAAATTGCTAAAGAAAATCCCATTTTAAAAATGAAACTTGTAAATTGACTTCTAATAAGGATAAAAGTTCATTTGAAATTTGTAAACTGTACGAAAGATTAGAAACGTAATTTGATTGTACTGCTACTACTACATTGTTTGAACTTTATTAAATAATTTTATTTATTACTTTTTTTTAAACGGAATATAAGCACTGTGCTTCTCAATCTGTCAAGGAAAACTGTGACTTGTTTATATTGAAGATTTTCTTTTTGTACCATTAACGTTCCAATTCACAATTCAATGGAAGTTGTTAATTTCTAAAATTATATATGTTTAGCTTAGTGTATCACATGAATGTTAGCTGTGATATGAAACAATAAATCCTATTCTGTTATTCTGTCATCTAAAGATGTTTTCAAATTTTATTGTGTTGTAAATGTAACTATGAATATTATATTTTGTATAGATTAAGTGTTTCATTTGCCAGTGATTATTACTTGAGTAAGATTATTGAGATAAGATGCCAACTACTTGTCTTTCAGTGCCGCAGCACTTTTGGAGATACAATGGATCCAATTATTTCTAATAATATCATTCATAATTAATTTTATTATTTTGTCGAGTTAATTCATATATGAACAGATTATTTGCTATTTCAATAATGCAGATTGATACTTGTTATTAGTGTATTGGTTATCACTTGCTTTAATATATTATGGTGTTTTGCTTTATTACAAATGTCAAGTACAGTATTATTAATTTAATCACACTCAAGCTGCTCTTAGGTGAGTACTCAATTCATTCGGCTTCTTAATGAGATGGAGACGTTATTATAATTCATTATGAATTGATACTGTAATAGTTTAATAAAATCCCGTTGGCTGTTTAGAAATAAAATGATTCTTCATCACATTTTTTATTTAAATTTTCTATTAAATTGTTGAATGGTTTGGTTTCAACAAACTAACATTGAAATATAAAACATGGATTAGCATTCCTGGAATTGGATAATTTTATCCAAACATGTATGTGTATGCCTCAACGTGGGAAAAGGTCACACTTATTCATTTTATTATTTCAGTATAGCCTTGTGTTGATCACTTAATCGCAATTCAGTTTAGAAAGTTTATTTTCAAAAGAAATATATTGTACTTCGATGAATTCTCTACTCTCGAACTAATTCTACAATATTGATCAATCATCTAATTGAACTGTGATCACAAGTAATGTTTCAAAATTTCAAATTTTATCATTTAAAAACAGCAATATTATGTAGCCTTATTAGCCTATGTTATGAAAAATGAAGCATAATAATATTCGTAGACTGATAAATGTGTTTTTATGTTGAAAATATTATTGGTAACATAATGGCAAATTTGGCATATATTTGGTAAATAGTGGCAATATTTTCAAATGTAACAGAAACTTTGAGCATTATTGATAAAAATAATCTTTATTTCTATCTATGTGTTTGATTTAATTGAACCCACTGGCGTAATTTACCCAACACCTTTTTTGCCACCCCAGAGTTCCCAAACCCTTTTTTTGCCACCCCAAAAATCTTGATAATGGGCTATCAGATAACTTGATAATAATCAGGAAGTATTGACATCAACTATTTGAAAAAATCTGGTGTGGTACACTTACACAACTTTCCTTGCTCATTGAACTGTAAGCCTCATTCTTAAACGAGAATAATTTAGGGGAATAACATAACGACGATTGGCGGCTATATATTTAAAACTACGATCATACTATTGAATATAATTGTTTTCAAAGTACATTTTCCTTTGTGTAAATTATTGTGAAATTCGATGATTTTTAATAGCCGTCAAAACAGCTGTTCTACAGATGAAATATCTCGACTATGTATTCTTTTGAATAAACTGCTCTACCCACCTATATACCTCATGCACGAGAATGAGGATACTAAGTCCATTTCTCAAGGATGGGGTGGACCCCCTGTTAGTTTCCCAGGAAGAAGACTTAAGCCAGTTGATGAATAACTATACAGGGTACGAATTTGAAAAACAATCGGTCAACTCATTTTTGAGAAAATCCTGATAGGAATTTGACAAAATCCATTTTTCTCAAGAATGCTCCTGCAAGGAGCTCCTGCAATTTCCCCAGGAATGAGACTCATGTCAGTTGATCAGTTAAAAAGCTGTCCAGGGTATAAATTTGAAGAAAATCGGTTGAGCCGTTTTCGAGAAAACCGTAAAAAACATGGTTTTTTTAGTCTTTATCCGCCATCTTTAATTTAATCTCTTGTTGTCGGATCCTCATGGTATAAGGACCTTAAGTTTAAAATATCAAGTCAATCGGTTAATTAGGAATGGAGTTATCGTGTTCACAGACATACACACAGGACCGACACCCAAAAATCATATTTTTGGAATCAGGGGACCTTGAAACGTATAGAAAACTTGAAATTAGGATACCTTAATTTATTTTTTTTTGGAAAGCAATACTTTCCTTACCAATGGTAATAGGACAAGGAACGTAACAAGTGAAAAAATCCTCAATATAAAGCACACAATAATAGCTTTCATGTTGAAAAATTCGACAGTGCAACAGTTCAGAAATGTAACGAAAATCAAAGAAAGAGCAGACCTTTTTGTCAAGTCATCTTTGAAAACTGTGTTTCCTCAGATTTTTGAACTGTACCGGTTGTATTTTACAATCCCAATGAACACAGCTTCCTGAGAAAGATCGTTTTCATATATTTTTTGCTTAAAAACTTACACTAAAAACACAATTGACCAAGAAAGGTTGTCATCATTGGCCCTTCTGGCAATTGAAAGGGATATTGACATTGATATTCCCAAAATAATTTATGTTTTCAACTAGAAAAGAAATAGAAGGCTTCTTTTTGTTTGAAAAGTTATTATTGTTTTAATAGAATTGGTTTTGAATAGAAAGCTTCAAAGAGCATTGTTTATTTTAATATGATTGACACAACCCAGAATTTATACCCAACAATTTTAATATTTTTGTGAAAGAATTCATAAAATTATAATAGAGTCTTAAGACCTAAGATTGAAGATTGTATAGAAAATTTTATAGGGTAATATTGATTATTCTATATTCAAACATATGGATTCAATAAGTTGCATCAACATAATTTCAGGGACTTTCAATTTTTCAATTCTCAGTACAAATTTTCCGAACTCAATGACTAATAAACAGAACAATAGGTACCCATCAGAGTCGACTATTTTGTATAAAGTGGCCTGTATGCCATCTCAATATTAATGTTATTTTTGTTTACACTTTATACAGAGCATTATTGTACAAATCTTGAAATCTTTGGTCTTTTACTTCAGAAATTTAAAAGTTACAAGTTAGCTTGAAGAAGCGAGAGTCAAAAAACAATAAATGCAATCACTATAACAAAACTCAAGACGTAAAATTTATTGGAAAATTTACATTTTAAAGCCATTTAATACAAATCATCAAATCAAATCAAGCTTCATAAAACATTAAGAAGAATTGAAATATAGTAGAAACAAACGCATTGAACCAATTAACCAGCAATTAAATATATTCAGTTACCTACAAAAATATCGTTCAGTATAGTATCATAACAACAATAACAAACAACAAACACAGAAAAAGAGCCATAGAGGCATGGCTGAACTTGAATTATTTCCAATCTTTGACTTATATAATAATCAATTTCATATTATAAATTACATTTTTCCAACAGTTACCTTGAAAAGTGACCATTCCTGCACTGATAACAGAATGCAAAGAATTACTTTTCCTCCACCTACTGTCTAAAGTACTTACTTTACTCCCTGAAACATAATACTAAAGTGTCACTTTTTCGCTCTAGGTAGTAAAAAACAGAAAAACTCCCTAGGGAGTAAAAGTGACTCCATTTAAATAACATGGGAAGCATCTCTATTTAAAAAACTTACATGGTAATAGGTTAGAAGGTCTAAGCTCAGATGAGAAAGCGTAATAGAGGTGTCTGTCATTGAGTCAACTGAATTCAATACCACAACCAGAAATTTGATCAACTCATGAATATATGTTTCTATTCTATTCTATTCTGCCATTATAACGTGGACCTCACTATAGTATAATATTTCACTATACTATTATACTAATATTTTACCTTACTATTTATTGATTAACTCCAAACTTGGAAAAGCTAGTCCAGAGAAGTTGGCTACAATATGCTATCAATCAATAAATCTCTTCATTGCAGACATACTACAACTCCCTTTAATTAAGACTCCGGTTGTCTTATAAACAGAATGTTCTTTCACCAAATAGCATGATATTATTGTGAAAAGAGCCAAAACATGTGTTACTGCATATATAATAACATGTGTGATGGGTGGTCATTTTAAGCAATATTCTTCAGTAACCAACAAATAAGTAATAAGTTGAACAAAAAACTTATTATACTTTTTTTCCACATTTCAACTTGAAAATGACCTATGGTCGAGACTAGTCATTGTAATATTTTAAATAATAAACCAGCCCACGTTGGGACACCAAAATTCAAACAGCTATAACTTGGACAAAAATAAAAAAATCTACATTTTTAATTTCATATTTATTGTATTTGTTTACACTTTCATCCTTGAGGATGGCAACTGCATTGATTATCAATTGATTATTTATTGCAAAAACAATTTTTTGGGGAGTGTCCCAATGTGGGCTTAAGATCGGCCCAGGATGCGACATCCCTTGCTCAGGTTGGTATATTGAATAAAAAATAAGTAATTCATTATTTTTGTTAATTTATAACATTTTATTATAATCATTGATAGTAGTGTTCACCCTGAACACTACACAGATTCCAGAATACCTAAAATACCCCTTAAGGTCATCTACATTTATAATATGTAAATTTATAACCAGTAAAATTGCATAATAAAAGACTTATACCCAAAAATATGTCATATGGGTTACTGAAAAAACTGAAATAATGGGTAACAGGACTGAAAAATCACCATGTATTTGACCCTCTATTAATAAAACAAAATGAATCTTATAGCACCTTTTATTCTTTAAAAAACTTCAAATAGTTGAACAACTAGTTTCGGTTTACACCATCTTCTGGTTCTAAAATAAAAAGGTTTTATTTTAGAACCTGAAGATGGTGTAAACCGAAACTAGTTGTTCAACTATTTTAAAGTTTTTAAAGAATAAAGGGTGCTATAAGATTTATTTTGTTTTATTAAATTAAAAGCAGCCCATGTCAATAAATGTTTTGACCCTCTATATATAATTTTACTCCATATGAAATTGTGTGTGTATAGTGGCCAAATAGATTTTAAAGTTGCTGTGTTATAGATGGGTGCCAGCTGTCTAAAACTGGTCATTCCCTATCTGATATTTTCTCCAATTTGAGATCCTTGGAAACGTGCATGGGGCTGCTGTGGGCTGGGCAAGTGAAATAAAGAAATATACACTTTTTGTTTGATAATCATTTAGCAATCGGTTTCTTTTCTAAAAAAATTAAAAAATCTATACTGAATCTTTACATTTACTTTCAGAAAATTTGAGTTTTTGCCCGCTATGCACAAACTTATATCATCAGCATACATACAAATTTGGTATTTTTATGGCATCAAAGACATATTTTGGTAGCCACCCCCAAATAGATTGTTCCTTTGCTATTTGGAACAATTGGCAATTAATCAATTATTTATTGTTATATGTATGGTAGGCCTATTTAGGACGCGATCTATCCATGAATACTTGGGCATTTAATTTGTGAAACAAGAAGCGCTCTGAGGAAGAATTTCAATATTAATAATAATACTGTCGATAATTGTTTAATTTTGTGATAATTAGAAGTTTTAATTTTTCAGGTAATATACTGACCTCTTGTTGCTGGTTGAAACTAATGTATGGCTGGTGAACAATCTAATATCAGGTCAGTTTTTTCAATATCAACCTATCAGATCTTGATAGTTTTCAGTTGTTGATGTATCAAGGTTAGTGATTACTTTCAGTAGGCCTATGAATAATGTAATAGAATTGTGCTTTTCCAATATCTTTTTGTTTCATGTAATGGGCCCCTGTTGGGGCATCATTAAAATTTGTAAAAGTAAAATAAGAGATCAAGTTCCTATTTCACTTTTACAAATTTTATTGATGCCCCAACAGGGGCACATTACATGTAAAAATAGAAACTAATAATAAATGGTATAGTAGTCAGTTGGCTATTAGAATAGAAAATTACTAAAATGTTAGCTTGCATTTTCTCATGCAACAGAGCCCAGAAAGTCATTTTTGGTGAATCCAACCAAATAACTTTTTTACTGAATTAAAAAAAAAATGTCTATGACAGTTTTTTGAATTAGATGAAAACTGTGAGACAGTATAGTGGAAACAGTGCAGAGTAGAACCAATGTCCATGATCAATGTGTTTATCACTCAAAACTTTATTTCATCCATAAACTTGATTATTCGTTGCTGAAAATAAGAAAAAAAGAATAAGAATAATTTTATTTGTCCAAGAACAATTGCATGATTGCATGAGACATTGTCATGATTTGAATAGCACAAAACTAAACAACTACCATGCGCTCGAAAAGAGCATACAGTTGACATCATGATCTCTCTTCCCTTCATCATCTGTTTATTTAATAAAACTAGTTTACAACAGAATTATTCAATATAATTATAAAATAAACAATAATAAGTACGGTGAAGAAAGCAATACTTGTTTCTTAGACCCTGGTTTTTTACAATGAAGATGTAGGATTGTACAATAAGTGCAAATTAAAAGGAAAAACTTGAAATAAATAAAGCTCCTGTTCTTGAACTATGTTTTAGTTTGTTGGTGAGACAGATTTGATTGATAACTCCATTGCAGAAAGTATTGACTAGATAACTGAAAATTGTGACAAAGTTATAATTTCAATATTAGTGAAAAGAGCTGCAATATATAAACATAATGTGTTTTCTGTCACAAACATTAATTTGTTTAATGTTTAATGCGGATTTACACATATTCATATCACTTTTAATGGGGAGCTTCATAAGCTCCAGTGTCTACAAAGAGTCAGTAGGTTGTCTTTTTTTCTTTAGGGCTACTTTTTAATATGAATAAAAATATAAATCTGAGTACCCTTTTTATATTCTTTCGTCACGACATGTTCAGATTTTGTTCTGTACTCAGATTTATATTTTTATCTATAAGTCAGAAGGGTTATATTTACTGTGAGAATTCGTTTTGTCATCGTTAATGGAATGTAATATTTGTTTGAGAAGAAGGCCATTTAAGTGAGACAATAAATTTTGAACTTACAAATGGAATAGTCATTCTTGGAATAGGTTATCAACATTTTATGATTTCAGAGATGATCAACAAGAATTCCTTGAAAGGTCAATGTTCATCGTGTAGCCTCTAAAATCCTAATCGACTATTATCACTCATCAATCCAAATATCATATATGAAGAATGAGAATAGATTCAAAAGGTGATGCTCGCACGCAATAGCTTGTGTTTGTATAAAAGGTAGAATAGGTGCTATATTATCAGAAAATACCTAATATTTTATTCTATTAGAATGTATTTACAATGTATACTATTTTAATTATTTGACGTTTCCGATAGCATTGTTTGGGTGCACTAAAGGAATAAAAATCATTTTTATTCTTATTCTTAAAAATAGAGAAAGAATTCATTAATACACCATTTATATTGGTATGCTTTTTATAATATACTTTGTTTAGTGATTATGTTTTTACTTGAACGTTTTCTTTACACTGTCATGTTTAATAAGGTTTTCTTTTCTAGGGACACAAAGTGCCAGTAATATCTGCCCCCTCATCACTGCTGAGAAACTGAGACAGTTTCCTAAGAAACAAAGTCGTTTATGATGTAATAAATACGGTAAGTAATGTTTCATACATCGTTTTTAACATATCATTGTTGATTTGTTTCGTCCGGCCATAATTGTATTTTTCCTCAAAGTTGTTGATGCTGCTCCTAATTAATCTGCAGTGAGTGCTGGCAACTCACCGTCTTCATAAGTTAGCCTCATTCTTTCTTCTGTGGTATTTTCATAAATTTTCCTGTATAAACTGGTAACTTTCCTGATTATGCCAAGCCACTTCTCACTACCCTACCTGACTCTGTCCCTGACTCCTATCTTCCACTCTTTATTATAGGATAGCTGCTGTTTTTAATTGTTTCATTGATCCTCTAAAACGGTTTTGATCAAGCTGTCTTAGTATGTTTTAAGGTCTTAGTTGTGTCTTACTTGACTTAAATATTAGTATTAGGTTAACATTCAGAGGGGTCCAAAAAATTACCGCATACACTAAGGCTAGGCGCACACCAGTTAGTCAAGACAAGACATGATCAGACACGTTCAGTCACAATACTTCACACAGTTGCTTATGAACACATGTCTAATTGCAATGACTAATCAGTATGAGTTGCGTCATAAACAACAACGTGAAGTATTGTGACTAAACGTGTCTGATCATGTCTTGTCTTAACTTACTGGTGTGCGCCTAGCCAAATTGATAATGAACGTTAAGGGAACAAAACAATGTACAAGTATGAATCTCACTCTGTACTCTAATTCAATTTATTTATTATTTTACAAATGCGACTTTCTAGAAGTATTTTAAGCCTAGGTGATGATGATGGGATGAATGATAATACAATGAAGGTAGAGTTATGAATAATTAATAAAAATGATAGGTTATGCTATCCACATGAATTGTTTTGAGTCCACTTTTCAGTCCAGAAATAAATAAACTAGAAATTTTGAATTTGATCTGATTAAAAACCGAATATAATAGAATGATTACATTCAATAAACTCTCAGAACTTGAAAATATTGAGTTATTAAGAAAAATCTTGAACCAGAAATAAAATACAAACTAATTCACTGAAAGCACAGCTGTTTTATTTGCCAAAATGTAGTGTAGCCTGCATACAAATTGAGGTCGTTTTAGACCGTCATGACCTTTAAGGCCGTCTCAGACCGCCATAGCGTCTTCGGGTGATGTAGCACTTATCCCAGCGTATTAATACGCAGGCTATGAACAGTTCACACCAAAATATATTTTTTCATAATTTTGTATGTGATCACATTTTGAGCTGTGGTCAATCAAGCGTCATTGTTCAGCTCAAAGCGCATGTGCTGCTCGAGATAAGGAGCGATGGATACTTTGGAAACCGTAGTAGTGAGGATTAGTGTTATGTAGCATTAGTGATCTTTAACGTTGACAAATGATTAACATTGATTAACGTCGCTCAATCTAAGATCAGCGGTCTGAAACGGCTTGCCAGTGCGTTACCAAGATATTATTTTACTGTCAAAGTGTAGCCTATGTATATTTTTCTGGACCCCTCTGTTTATTATTGAAAATTTTCAATATGAGAAATATTTAAATAAAAATACTGAGAAATTGGCAAAACCCACAGATTTATTGATACTTAGAAAGATCGGTTTCGGTTGTTACCCCATTGTCAATCTCTGATAAACTAAAACCATCAAACTAAACTAAACATATATTTTATTTAATATGATTAATTACCACAATATCAACTTCTCAACCATACAAGGAATGGGGAATAGTTGTTCAATATCCTATCTAGTTCACTTGACAACAATTGAAAAAATATAATAATTATTATTTTGTCAAAATGATGTGTATAATCTACATTGAAGTTGAAATTCAGCAAAAAAATGACTGGTTGGAGACTCAAACTCGCAACGTTTCATTCACAGGTCCTGCTCACTATACCCCTGACCAAGAGATTAGATTTTTTATGAGAGTTTTTATTAGTTTTTTATTTATGCATGTAGCATACATATGTACTGGCTTAAACACTAATTTACATTAAATGACAGTATTCAACGTCTTCTAGAAAGTATGAAAATTTCATAAATGATTGTGAAGTATGAATACAATTTGAATAACTATAAACATTGACATAACCTATATATATCCCCAGAGAATATAGACAGAAAAACAACAGTTTATATTCTGATTGAGAGATTTGTTCCATGAAAAATCATTCAATACAAAATAGCTAATTATTTGCTCCAGGGGCGTATATAAGGGGTGGCGAGGGGGATCGGCCCCCCCCGCGAAATAATGAATATAAAGGAAAATCAGTACAGTAATTACAGAAAAAAGTACAGTAATTGAATCTTTGACGGCCTGACGGTAAAGTAAAAAGGGCGTTCAGCGCAAATTACCCTCTGAATATGAGCAGCAAAACTGATATCAAGTATTATGAGGTGTTACTTAACCTAACATTAACCTTCCCCCCCCCCAAAAAAAAAATTCTACAAACGCCACTGATTTGCACTACTACTTGAATTTCACGAGTGTTGTTGAACTATTTGAACACATGAATATTGCATAGTAAAGGCTGATATTTTATTTATTGTTATTTTCACATTAACATTGTATTAATATCTCAATACAGTATCTTGTTGTTGATAAATTGTTTATTGTAAAAAAATTGTTGTACCATAATCTTGCCATATATTTTGTGCCCGTTGCAAAAAAAAATGTTGTACCGTACTTTAATCTTGCCATATATTTTGATTACCTGCTGCTATAGCAGCCCCTACACCAGTTTCTTCATTCATCAATTTGCAATGAGACGCTTTTTAGATTTTTATCTATCCAGTTTATTATTCAACTAACTGTTTATTTTTACATCAACACTTGATAGAATTTATCACTTCATCTTCATTTTTCAACTTATTATGATTTAGTTTAGCTTGGCGGTCAGTTGATAATATTGGGATGTTAAATCATATTATGAGAAATGTAAACATTAACCACTCATATGATTGAAACATTACAAACTCTTGTTACAATTTACAAATATTAATTTTTTTCTGTTAATTTATTCTGTTGTTTCTATTTCAGACAACAAAACATGTCACAAAGTCCGCATCGTAGTCAGCTCATCGTGTGTGTTGGTTTTCATACTGCATTTAAGAAACATTCCAATAAAAATAGCATATAATACCATTGTTATAAACGAAGACATTGCACGATCTGTTTAATGTTGATATCACATGTTACGCTCTTGGAAGTTCTTCTAATTATTGCAAATTTAAATTTCAATTGAGGCTTGAAAAGTTCAAGTTGACAAATCCAGTGAAAACTGCAGGATGAATTATTGTTGATGCACTTATCCCAGAATACATTTTTGTCTGTGCAATGGGTTGGTTTTGATTTTATTAGCAAGTTGAATTTCAACATGTAATGTTCTTTTTTATAAACATGTTGAATTTCAGCAAGTAAAATATGATTTAATGTATTCCATTTTGTACTTTACAAGAAACCTATATATTTCTATTTGTGTTCATTTGTTTTGGATAATGATATTAGTAATATATTTTTTAAATCTTATCTTCATTTCATTTTTGAATAATACAGTATTCCAATTAAATTATAAAGTATTGATGGTATTGGGGTACTGGAGCTTCAACTCTTGAAAGATCATCTGTGTGATCCACTGTGTCATATGATCAATTTGTCTATCTCTAAAGGTATATTTCCTTATTCTTTGCAAATCTCAATTATCAGTCCAATTTTTAAATCGGGAAAAAGAGACAACCTAGAAAACTACCGACCAATTTCAAAACTGTCTACACCAGAAAAGATATTTGAAAGATATTTACTCACAAATTTAAATAAATATCTGTCTGAAAATGATATTCTATCCAATATTCAGTATGGTTTTCAAAAAGGGAAATGTACAGAAATACTTTTATCAAATTTTTCACATAAAATCAATACTTTCCTGAAAGACAGATATCATGTGTTAGCCATATTTATAGATTACTCAAAAGCATTTGACACCCTTAATCATAAAATATTGTTGAAAGACCTAAATAGTATCGGAATAACTGGAAACACACTTAGATTATTTGAGAGTTATCTGAAGGATAGATATTTTAAGATTAAAATTGATGACAACCACAGTGATTTGGTCAGAAATGATGATCTTGGAGTCCCTCAAGGAAGTATACTGGGACCAGTTCTCTATAATATCTATGTTAATTCCATATCAAGTGTAATAAGACATGGAGAAATTTTCATGTATGCTGATGACACGGTTCTATTAGTCGCGCATAGAGATCCAAGGGTGGCGGTACAATTACTCCAATCAGATTTCAATCAAATTCTCAGATGGTCCCACGATAGAAACTTGGTTATTAACACGAAAAAACAGTTCTCATGCACTTCAAATCTCCCCATATTAGATGTGAAGAAACTCCAACAATCTCTGTTCATAATTGTAAGTGCCTCTTCACCAACTCTTTTAAAAACTGTGACTGTCCATCTTTGTCTTTGGTGAGTGACACACGTTACCTTGGAATAATGATAGATAGTAGCATGAGATGGCATTCGCAAATTGACAATATATCCAAGAAACTCCAGGCATTAAAATATATTATTTACATAAAAACATCCCTGTTGATTGCCTGTATTTAATTTATAAGTCGTTAATAGAATCCATTATAAGATATGGAGTTGAATCATGGGGTTGTGCAGCAAATTACTTATTATTGAGAGTAGAGAAAATACAGTTAAGGATCCTTAAAGTTATTGCGTCTAGAATACCTCATCTAAACTTGAATTTGAACAACCCTCAAACCCTACAAATTTTTTATCAAACCCTGACACCAAGAAATTTTTAAACCTTCAAAATAATAGTATATTTCAAAAATAATTTCCATTATAGATTTTTAGCTCCTCCTGCACATTACAATTTCAGGTCACCAATAATATACAAAATTCCCCGATTTTATAATATTTATGGAAAAAGATCTCTGTTTTACATACTACCCCTCCTTTTCAACAAACTACCTGCAAACATAAGAGATTACTCGAAAACAGATGTAATGATCTATTTAATAAACAGTTCGCTCTCGATTTCAATTCAGTAAAATCAAAATTGGAATAAAATACAGTGATAATGGAACTCTGTAATAAACAATTAATATTACTTATTATCATTATTTGAATAATAATTCCTAATAGGCCTGCGTTCGATGAACTTTTTTTTTCAATTAGCCTATTTTGCTGGTTCCAAATTACTTTATCTGTTGTAAAGTCACTGCCGCCAGCCTGAACGACTAATAATTTAGTGATAATCAATATTGTATAAAATATTTCCTCCTTTTTCCTTCCTTAACCCCTTTTAGTTCTTGATTAACTCCTTATTTGTTCTAATTCTAATTATTATGTTTATTATAATTTCTCATTATGATTGTAATCCTTTTATTTAATTTCTTGTATATTACTCTTGATTCACGACAAGCTATTTTATTTTATTTATTCTTAATTTCAATTTAACGTTGTGAATAATTTTGTTTTTGATCTGGCACCTGCTGAAAAACCCACGGGTTTAGCAGGACCCAACAATGTAAAAATGTTTTTCTAATAAAATTGATTGATTGATTGATTGATTGATTGATTGAGTTGATGTAGGATTCTGGCATCATGGGTAGAGTAAATAAATGAGATATTTCAGTAAGCTGTCTGTGTCTTGATTACTATCAACCCACTGTTTATAACCAACTTGTTTGTTTTATAGAAACATTTTCAAAACTACAAGGTCTATTCATACCATTAACATTGATAAACTTATCTGAGAGTAAATCATTAGCACTGCGATTATTTAATTTCATACTTTACAGAAAAACGATTCCTATTTGTGTTTATTTGTGCTTTGGATGATAATATTCTAAATATATATTTCTTTAACATCTCATATTTATTTCATTTTAGTTTAGTATTCCTATGTGTGGTGAAGTAGTCAAATTTGACTATTATAATGCCAATTAGAGCCACCTAAAAAAATAGAAGTAGAAACCAAATTTCAACTTTCCGCCATTCTTGTTAGTTCAGCTAATCCGTTGAAATCGACACCAATGTTATACATACTTAAACTCGTCTTGACCTCCATCCATATTTATAGGTCTCTTCCGCAGGCTTAGTAATAACACTGTGGGTGATTCCTGTAAATATGTATTTTACATCTCCAAACATTATTCTTAGCTTTGATCAGTAATAAAAACGTTTGCCCAAACGGTAGTGACGGTCATATTTGTTATATGAAGGATGTTTTCTGATTTTTTTGGACATTGTTAATTATAAGTACAGGATAGTGGAAAATAGCATATTATGTTATTCGATTGCTATATTTTTCTACAGTTATCAGAGTTACTGACATAAATTATTAGAGAGTTATGAAAATGTGCACATATACATTTATTTCCATACCAGGTTATTCATCCAGTAAATATATATTATATAAATTATAATCATTAGGCATATTCACATTGCTATTTGGGACTTTTTGCAGGTACAATAAATATTAAAAATCGAAGCACCCTTTCAATATTCATTTTTACCCAAATATTTTGATATGAACTATTTAGAACTTGAAAAAATGACTAAATAGTTCCAAACATGTTATGTAAAAATAAAATATTAGAAGATTACTCTGTTGCATATCCATACTTTTTCACTGTTAAAATTAAACTTGAATTAAAAAAAAAACACTTTTGGAGTGATATGCACTTACTTTTGTAGTAAACAAATCTTGAAATCAATCTTGAAATAAACCAATCTTGAAATTCTCCATACCGTATCTCAGAAAAAAAGCAGAAAACTCAATGTATACGAAATTTACAACCACACAAACAGTTTCCCAACAGTCTCCTAAATGATTAAATAAATTTCTCTTCCCACACACTCTTTGACAAAATAGTCCACAGTTCAAAATTACCGCCCCATTAAGTATCCACCAACCCCCACCACAACCTATTCCTCCACCTTCATCCCTTACCACACATAGCCTTGTCATCTGAGTAAATTCCCACAGTCTGATGATGACCAACAACAGGTCGAAACGATCGTCACTACAAAAGTAAGTGCATTTCACTCCAAAAGTGTTTTTTTAAAATTCAAGTTTTATTTGAAGATGCTTTGATTTTTAGTTTAATTAGGACTTTTAATAGTATTTTTATAGATCTTGGTGAAATAATTGTTATTTATATAGGTACCGTATATGTGTAATAATACAATAGAAGTATAATGCAATAGAAGCATCAATCACTGCAAAGTTTCACCATAAAATAAAGCTGATTTCACGCATCACCCTACAAGCAACAACTGTTGCAGCAGTTATATTGTTGAGTGTGAAATCTTCAGTTTTGCAACAATAAATCAATTGACAAATAAATTTAGAGGTATGATTAGAACTCAATTTTCGATTTTGCAGCCTTGTTGGGGCTAGCATGAAAAGGTAAACATATCAAACGTCCCCATCCCTACCCCTTGTGGGTATGAAAGTGATTTAAAATTTGAATTTTTTGGTAACAGCGCAAGGCCAATTCAGCCACGATCTGCTCATGCCCTTTCAAATTGATCGACCGCTGGGCGTGGATTTTGGGGTTGCTGTGATCCAATAGGACAGCCCTGTAGCCCTACAGTGTACAGCCAGTTCAAAGTTCAATGTGTCAGATGTGAAACAGATGCCAGGGTTCAAATCACTCGCCATGTTGCTATGATATTGCGAATTGCCAGAATGGAAACTAGGCTTTAGTGATTAATAATTTAGAAATGAAAAATCACATCAGATTAAAGTATTAATTATCAAATTTAAAGTATTATTATTTATCAAATTTGAAGTATTATTTACGAGATTGGGAAAATTTGTTGGCCAGAACCAATTCGACTGTGAATCTGTGATGTTTGATCATTTATACAAGCTGCATTTTAGAATGAATGATCTCAGTCAAATTGGTTCTATTCCAATTGTCAATCTTTTGTAATTCAATGGAAATCAAATTATATGATACAATTATGCACCTTGGCCAATTAGCAATAACTAGGCTGTTGAGAACTAGTAGGCCTATATAAGGAGGGATCTCAGGAGATGCTTTGCATCAATTAATTTATTTACTCTAGAAATTTGATCGCGATCTCCAAGTACAGTCAAGTACTTACAACAGTTTTATAATTTTCAAATGTGAGCCTTCACCAGTTCTAGTCTAGCCTCTAGCAATAGGTACTATACTCCGTACAAAATTACTTTGGACTTGGGAGGGTCATGCGCAGCAGAGAAGGCATACAGAGGTAGGGATACAACGGCGGCGAAGTTACCGTTCTGAACCGGCCAGCATTCTCTAATTTTTAGTGAGTATTCAAGCGCTCACGTTAAACTTATGGAGTTTACTCTCTGAAAGCATTCAGTCGACTGACTCTAATCGACAAATAATTGGCAGCTGCGCTTCTACCTATGACTCTATCCATCACTGTAATTGGCTGATCTCCCTCCATTTCTCTGCGCCGCATATTCCTCCAAGTTAACAATAATTTTGTACGGAGGCCCAAAAAACCAGAAAGGTTGTTTTTTATTGCTAGAGAGATCATGTCGAAATGCAAAAAAAATTGTCATGCTCGTCACTGAAGATCAGAGGCAGCACATCGTCAGTGATGGGAAATATGTTGTGTAACGGAAAGCAGAGATTGGAACAGAAGTTGTATTGTTAATTTCAAAGTTTATCGAATAATAATTTATAGTTAATAGAATAGTTAATAAAAACAATATAAAAACGTGTAGTACCCTTTTATTATAAACTCTATTGTTTTTATTAATTTGAATAAAGTAGCCCATATAAGTAAAGTGATTTTTTAAAACAGTCTTATATTATTTTGATGGAATATTTATTGACCGAGCGAAGTGAGGTCTAAGATTCGAGTCAACTGTTTTGCATTTCTCTTTATGTTTATATGTTCGGCATTTACAGCGAAACGCAGCAATCGATTTACTGTACATGAAATTTGACAGATATGTTCCTTTTTGAATTCCGCGTCGACGTATACATAAGGTTTTTTGAAATTTTGCATTTTAAGGATAATACAAAAGGAAAAGGAGTCTCCTTCGAACGCCAATATTACCGTAAAAATCAGACTTTAGAATTATACATCATAAATCAGCTGTCGATTGGATTATAAATTGCATGCAATGACACATGCAATTCAATATCTCGATGTAACTTGATGAAAAAACAGCTGTTGTGTGGACTATTAATTGCATGCAGTGAGGCATGCTATTGATAACTTGGAGTAGGACGGTAGCTTAGTATTTTCTCCCGACATTTCTCTGCTTTCAACTCGGTAAGCTTTTGATGATATAGCATAGCTGTTTACATCAAATTATTAGCATTGTCGATACAACAACCCAAACACCCATTAGTCGTCTATACATCGATATTTCAGGACAGGACAGGACAGAGTTTACTCTGATGGACAGTATTGGAGGAGACTGTGGTCTACTGTTCACAGAACTACTAGTAGTATTGAGAAAACATCAATAAAGATGAGTTTATCCAACTCAATTAAGACAGTCGATCAACAGAAAGTCAAGGGCTTCAAAAATCACTCCCTATACTGATTGAGGACCTAGGTACCTGATAATCTGATTTCATTCATCTCATATCATCATCATCCCTCTCTGCACAAGCTTGTAGGTTTTATAGCTATAATCCTCAGAGAAACCCTCAAGAACCGTTCAAGTTTTCTTGGTTTACTTGAGATTCACTGGAAATATCCTCTTATGCCTGATATTCAGTAATTTCCACAGTTTTCAGCAGCGATTTACCAGTTTTTTTTGATACCAGTTTGGTCCAAATGATTTTAAATTTTTATACAGGTTCCTTTCACCTACAAGTTTGTTTAAATTGAAGCCGATTTCACAGTCAACTACACTAAGCGACTAGAGCTTGACAGGAGGTAGCGAGCCAGACAAAACAGTGTGCAGCCCTCACGCAGCTGGATGTCTTCAGTGACATTTACTTGTACTTTGAGTATTTCAGATGCTTCCCATTCAAGAAAGTGCAGACAGCTTCAAGTGTCACAACATTGGTCTGTCTGCTGCCTCATCACAGCAGTCCCTGTCAATAGGTTTAACTCCACTTGAGTTATCCACTATGGAAAAGCATTGGGCTGATGTTTTCATTGACCACTAACGCGGATAAAGGGTTTCTTTAAACACTCCCCAACCCTCTAAATAGTGTGAAATTGGTAAAGTTTCTTTCAACACTCCAAAGAGTGGAAATGGTAGAGGGAAAAGATATTCTCTGGTTATTGGAGGTGTATCATATCGATGGAAATGTGTATCGATAAATATGTATTTGGGAGAAATGAGGTATTTAAAATACATACCAACTCATTAACTATATTTGATACTAGCAGGAAACCCGTGCTCCGCAAGGGTCTATTTTAAAACTTGACAAACTCAGAAATTGAAATAGGTCTATAACCATCCACGGTTAATTAAGAATATTCATGCAAAATTTCAAGTTAATCAGTCCATTAGTTCAGACGTGAGGATGCGTCAAACATAATGTTCCTTTCCCGTATGCGTATAAGCCAGTTCTTTCCTTTATTATAGTATAGATGTTGATGGACGTAGTCTACTTGATCAATGAGAGTGGACAATAGAGTGGACATTACTGTCCAAACTTCAATAAAGATAATGATTACATGAAGAAGACATAATCATCTTATAATCAATGTTGATTAGAATCATAGTGCAGTTCCGCTTTCTGGCTGCTCGATGGATAGATCGTGTTGTGATGCTACACATTGGCGAAACAATCATTATGACCCTTGGCATAAATTAAGATAGTAGCGGGGTCGATACGTACGGTGTCGATGGATGAGATAGTCGCTGTCCACTCCTGTCAGGTTGTGGGTGTGTCGGAGGACTAAGGTGGCGCGTACCCGATCAATAAGTGTACCCATTCTGTATTCAAACTATACTACAGAGAAAAATATATTCTTTATTATTCTGTACTCGTATCCATACTTTCAAGGCAATTTTGCTACATTGTTGATACTGTAGAAGGAATAATACTACTGCTGTTTAAAAAAGTATTAATCATTATGAGACTTCAAGTATGTCACTTAAAATAAAAAAATCTTGTTTATTTTCAAATTTTGAGTAATATTTGAAAAATAATAATCATAATTGAAAAAAATTGCATTATAACTAAGACTATGCCATACATACAATCACAATATCATACAATGACAATAATAATATATTTAGGGGTTTAAACATCCATGATTCCACAAATATCTGAGTATTTACCCCGATTTTCAAATACCCGGGTATTTTACATCACTATTTGTGTTCCATATAATTCTAACACTATAAGAATCACCAATAGGCCTACAGGACACAAATTTATATTTGGTTAAAGAACAATGAATACGCAAGGAACACGCAGAAGGAACATGGACTTTGCAATTCCCAGGATGACAACATCAGCTGCTCAGAGGTCAGCCACATATTTAGGACCAAACATTTTCAATAAACTGCCAACAGCTATTAAAGAAACAGTTCCAATCAATTCATTCAAATCGAAAACAAAAAAGTGGCTCCTGTCCAATAGAATCAATCATGGAGAACAATTAGTTCTATGAAAAATTTTCCATACTGTTTCATTCTCATTTTCTTCATTATAATGATTTTTTTCCATTGAGTATTATAAATGTTTTTTATGTTAAATTTTTATAAAATTTCTATATCTTAGGTTATCAATTTTCTTTTTTAAATTTGTGTATAGAAATGTGGTTTTTATGAACTTCTATAATGACTCGCAAAATGTATCTTTATTAGAAATTTTAGCTTTTGGCATAAAATCTTAAACAATAGCAAAATTAGTGGCATCCCAACACATATTCATATATAGTGGGGGCCACATTTTCTTAGATCAGCAAGTAATCAACCAATTGTATTAATACTTTGTAAATAATTGTACCTTATATGCTTTTTGTAATCATGTCTATAATTTGAATAAACTCCTCTGGTCGTGTTGTACCCTCGACCAGAGACATTATTATTATTATTATTATTATTATTATTATATTATTATCATTATTATTAATGAATAAAGCTGCGTTTACACCAAACTTATTAAGTGAGACTCATTACTGGAGTTATCAGTTACTATGGCATATTAGTGTATTTATCTTTATGGGAATACTAATTACTGTGTTTTTGATGGCAAAACTACGAGTTTTCGAGAAGTTTCAGTGTACTCACTAATCTTGACGATTGAACTATTAAGTGGAGTTGTTTTTGTTTTGTGTCAAGAAATTTACTAATAGTTCTCTAACACTTTACAAATCTCACTATGTCTTGCCCCTGTATGACTAACTCAGCATTATTATATTCCCAGACACCATTTTCACATGTTGGACCAGATATTCTTCGATATACTTGAAGACAAACATCATTAAAAGTAGCTTTTAGTAGTTTTTTTATGCTTCTCACTATTTTTTATGCAAGCTACCACTCCACAAGCGGCAGACCACTCATCCCCACAGGGCAATCTACTCTATAGAATTACATTTATATTTCTTTGTGAAGAGATGAACAAAATAATTGGATCTAATTTCTACTCTGAAATGGGGACATTTGTGAGAAGCTTATGGTTGAGGTATAGGGTGTTTGAACATTTCTAATTGGATGGAAAGAACACATTGACTTGATACCAATCGGGAGCTTCCCTGTCTGAATTATTTTTTAGAATTCAACAGGCGGGAGATTTTAGGAGACAAAGAAAAAGTAGTCTCATAATTGTGCTATTTTTCAATTTTACACGTTCTTCTCATAGTAGTTTTTAATACTACCGTACCTAATTTTTCTGAATACTATTTCTTTATTGTAAATTTGTACCTACATCCTACAACTAATTTTTTTATGGATATTGATAACTTGATGGCAGAAGTTTGAGTATAAGATCATGGCCTTTATAAGGTTGCATAATATTCCTTTTATTTATTTGAACGATAATTTCTAATTTAATCAATATAGAAACGCTTGTAAGTCTCCATAACAAATATGGACTCAAATTTTCGTGTAAATCTTCTTCCTCTGTGGTTGATTTTACTGATTTCAACTTGGCATCATCCATGATGATTCTATACAACATGCAAAGGTAATTCTTTGTTTTTTTTTCTTTTAGGCATCAACAGGTCAACTCCGAAATCGAACTACCAGCTTAATCACACATCAATACATTATGGCTATGGCAGAATCTAGAACTCACCTTTGAATATAAAACCCATGTAACAATGATACACTAATATAACACTGCTGGTACACCCCAGCTTATTTCTCCTTTTAATTCCTATAAATTTCGAAAATTCTTTCTACAGATCATTTCTTTATTATTATACAGTATTTCAATGCTCTGATACCATTTCTAGTAACAAAAACATTATTGTATAAGTTTCTACTTGGGTTTTCTCTGAGCATTGCAATTTCATCTGCTTAAATGTATTGGTTTTGGAGAATATTATTTTATTCTATTTTTTTATTTTATTCTTGGTTCACCATTATTCACCTATGTTTTCTCAAAGCCAAAAATGAGTATTTTCATTATGTACGGTACGGTAGTTGTACTCATGCATAAGAGATAGGATTATAGATTTTTCTTGAAATACCCAACTAAAAAAGTTCATATTTTCAGATGAAAATTATTGGTCACTCATGCATATTCATATTTCATACAAGAACTGATGAAATATGTAGAAATAAGCTTCTTACTGAAATAATTTCACTAAAATCACTTTCAAAACTGGATTCATTTAATTGATTCCTGGCAGGCTAGTAACCTTGTGCTGCCTTATCTATTCATTCTGTTACCTTTGTCCAAGCTCCTTTCAAGACCGTTAGACTATAAGCATATACCTCCTGCATTGTCTTTCCAACCCTCACAACTCGCATTCATTCCTTCTTCGTCTCACTCTTCACACTCCCCCTCTCTTTCCTATGTTGGCAACTTTCACCTCCCTTTCCCTCGAATAGCATATGATGCCTTCCACGAGCACGAGGGGAGGCAGTCTAGTTTGAACATTCTTACCAAAAACATGTGTCTGCTACGCGCATCACCGAAAATTTCATACAGCTGGCCTGCCAAATTTGTCTGTATTTGTAGTTTAATTTCTTTAGTCAGATTCATTGACGTCACATTCTAATTTAAACTGGGTAGTTTAATAGTGTTATCACCTATACAACCATACATCTATAGTGGTGACCCCGACATGATCGAAAATTTGAAGTGTTTAGTTATTTTTGTTATTTAGAATAACACTGTTCGTTTCGTCACCTGTCACGCCACGTATCTTCCGTGACGCGTTGTGTATCATGTAAGTTATAATGCATAACGTATTCTGCGACCGTTGGACTTTTATCATTTGTATAATGTATTCCGCGACCACCGCCTTGAGTTGGACTTTGCCGGTTTGTGTGTTTTAACCAGTTTGGGTTATTTAAAATTACATAAAAATGAATCTATGAATGGTGCTCATTCAATGACAGAATCGTGTGAACCTGTCGATAGGACCGAATATGGTTTGCTAATCACCTCGCAGGTGGAGACCCCAGACTTGGTTGCAAAAACCTCTTTTTCCCAGTTGTTAGCAAAATGCATGGTCCCAAAGTTCCGGTCACCCTCTGTAGTGTAGTATACATGAGGTGTGAGATCCGAACACAACATTCACTCCTTCTGCTCTGTCAAACTTCCATGTAAATACTGAGGATGGTGTCCACATGAGTTCATATTAGCTTGTGCGTGAGTAATCAGTGAGAGGGATGACGACTACTTTTTAGGTAGTCGGGACCGACGACTTATCGTCTCCTCCGAAAGGCAGTGTGGCTGTATCTATGTGATTGTGCTGTGTTCAAAAACTTTTGCCCCGGTCGAGATTCGAACTCGGGTTCTCTTGATTATTAGACCGGCGCGTTATCACTTACTCCAACGAACCACCCAAACAGTTATATCAATTATTGATTCCAGATAAATCTATGCCCAAATCCAGATGATTTGATCTACAAGCCCGACATGCTATCTTCGAGGATGATTCACAACGTGCAATTGATAGCTCAGCTGTTGGGACGCGCTACAAATTCATCACCAATCTGCAGAACAAAATCGTATCGTAAGTGCTGAGATATTATTATCTTAAAATATTGAAATTATTAAAAAATCATGGTTAGGTATAGTCCGTACAAAATTACTTCTGACTTGAAGGAATATGTATATATACATTAATGATCTTCCTGACTCTATTGCAAGTGAATCTAATTCTGGCTTTTTGTTAGCTAATGATTTTGGCTTAAAGGTTAAAGGTAAGACAAATTCTGAAGTTGAAAATGCTCTATCCAATTTCACAACTGATTTAAAAGATTGGTGCTCGGCGAATAACCTTTCATTGAATGAGGACAAAATTGGTGATATCTATTTCACGTTTAGAAAAAATGATGATTCCAGTAGCTGCCCTGTGGCAATCAAGTTTCTTGGTATCTGGATTGACAGACACCTGACATGGAATCATCATATTAACTATGTAATGAGGAACATCTCAAAAGGTCTTTATCTTATTAGAAGGTTGAGAACATGTGTAGGAGTTGAAATATTGCTCAACGTTTATTATGCTCATGTACAGAGCCTCTTTTGTTGCGGTGTTATGATCTGGGGGAATAATCCTGAGACAATTAGAATTCTCAGGTTGCAAAAAAGATAATGAGGCTCCTATGCAATGCAGAATACCGAGAAAGCTGCAAACCTTTGGTTAAAAAAATGAGAGTGATGACATTCCCAGCTCTCTATATATATATTTCACAGTTTTATATGTACACTTTAACATTGAAAAATTCGATGTGAATAGACACCACCATAATTATACAACAAGAAATGAAAATATAGCTTAAGAGTTCCTAGGTATCAGCACAGTGCATTTCAAAAACTAAATCCCTATATGGCGGTGAAACTTTATAATTATTTGCCTGCCACTATAAGATCTTTATGTAAAAGTGCTTTTAAGTTGAAAGTAAAGGAAGCTTTAATAGGAGAAACCCAATACAAAATAGCCGACTATTTTTCTATAAATTGGAAAATGTATATACAGGGTGATTCATAATTATGGTAAAATAATTTGATACGTGATAGTAGAGGTAAAAATAAGAAAAAAAGTTACCATAAACATATATCCATAAAAGCTTCATTAGCGAGCTATACAGGGTGAAAGATTTCGCCCGGAATTCAGTTCCTCTGGTGAAATACACTGATGATGAATTGTTTGGGCACTAGTTTTTGAAAAACTTATGCTGGATTCATATGGAAAAATATCTGAAAAATTGAATAAAACTAGTCTGGAAGCTGTAGTGTGAGTAGTTTTTGAGAAAAAAGTTAAAATATGCAAAAAATCTAAGTAGAAAAACACAGACTTCTACGTTTGATGCCCAATAACTTTCTTTAATGACCAGTAAACGAATAATTTTTCGCAATAAAAATTGTAGAGAATTTAATTCTGAAAAGAATGATGTGAGCTGTGTAAACTAAATTTAAATAGAAGTTGAATAAAATGTATTCTTATGTAGTACATTACACCACAAAAATTTGCTGTTCTATGAGGAGATAACTAATAACTCATAAGTTGTAGCTGATTGCAAATGAAATATTCGGTTTTTTATAAAAAGTTTTTTTATATCAAAGTAGCATATCTAAATGACATTAAACTTATACCAAAAGACTAGTAGATTATACCATTAAGCCTGGGAGGAAGCTCAAACAGAAGTAGATGATTCATGATTCCTGCCCAAATGTTTACTGAAAACTGATGTTGTGGAAGATTAGGATTGATGGCATGAGGATTCTCAGCTGCCCAAATATGTTGGTTGTGGATAGGTGTTCTTGTAAAGTGTGCCTCGTCGTTAAATAAAACGGTTGTTAAAAAGTTTGGGTAAACAAGTTTTACTCAAAACCATCGGCAAATACCAGCATGGGGAATACAGTCTCGTGGCAATAGAGTATGAACTTTCTGGAGGTGGTATGGATGTAATTGTTGCTGTTTTAGTATCCTCCAAATAATAGATTGATTGACATTAAACTGCACTGATAATTCTCTTGTGCTCTTCTCTGGATGTTCATAAATTTCATTAAGAACTAGTTCTTTTATCTCAACAGTCATAGTAGATCGGGGTCTGCCTGCATAAATGTGCTCTTTGGATATAAAAGAATCTGTTTCAGACAGACGTTGATGAATAGTGGCAAAAAGCCTTGAACTTGGACATACTCGGTTAGGAAAGTTCTCTTGATACAAACGTCTTGCTTCAATACTATTACAGTAGTGTCCCATTCCATACATTGAATGCATGTCAGCTAATTCGGAGTATGAATAATGTCTAAAATTACCTGTCATTTTTAAAAAGTTAACACTTAACACAAAAGCAAAGTGAAATGGTTACAAATAACTGGTTAATAGATTAAACAAAAAACACAGCGCGGCTACAGTAGGCCTAACTTACAGTTTGTTTTTTTGTTCAACAGTGAGCTAAAATGTTTCTGAAAATAATTTTCAGCTGATAATTTCTTTTAAATTTGTTCTTATTTAAAACAAAATGAATCAGCTGTTTTGGAACAGCTGTTATTAAAATCCATGATTTATTTGCAATCAGCTACAACCTATGAGTTATTAGTTATCTCCTCATAAAACAGCAAATTTTTGTGGTGTAATGTACTACATAAGAATACATTTTATTCAACTTCTATTTAAATTTAGTTTACACAGCTCACATCATTCTTTTCAGAATTAAATTCTCTACAATTTTTATTGCGAAAAATTATTTGTTTACTGGTCATTAAAGAAAGTTATTGGGCATCAAACGTAGAAGTCTGTGTTTTTCTACTTAGATTTTTTGCATATTTTAACTTTTTTCTCAAAAACTACTCACACTACAGCTTCCAGACTAGTTTTATTCAATTTTTCAGATATTTTTCCATATGAATCCAGCATAAGTTTTACAAAAACTAGTGCCCAAACAATTCAGCATCGGTGTATTTCACCAGAAGAACTGAATTCCGGGCGAAATCTTTCACTCTGTATAGCTCGCTAATGAAGCTTTTATGGATATATGTACTTTTTTTCTTATTTTTACCTCTACTATCACGTATCAAATTATTTTACCATAATTATGAATCACCCTGTATAATTAATACTGTATGATAAATGATATATAAGTAGTTGATAAGTGATTGGGAAATATAATTGATACCTAATTCAGAGTGTAATGGATGTATTGAACTTTGTAAAATTGACTTTGTGTGCTTGTTGTTGCAGGCTCATGTTTGCCTTGTATTTACTAGAGTTACCAAACATGACGTTGTCTATAATGTGTAAACATTATGTGACAATAAAGATATTTATTATTTATGCGGCGCAGAGAAACGGAGGGAGATCAGCCAACTACATTGATTAATAGAGTCATAGGTAGAAGCGCAGTTGCCAATTTGTCGATTAGAGTCAGTCGAGTGAAGGCTTCTAGACAGGAAACTGTAAGTTTAACATGAGCGCTTGAATACTCACGAGAAATTAGAGAATGCTGGCCGGTGCAGAACGGCAACTTGGCCGCCGCTTTATCCCTACCTCTGAATGCCTTCTCTGCTGCCCATGTCCCTCCCAAATCAGAACATTTCTTTTGTACAGAGTACAGTAGTTCTTTAGAATTCTATACTGATTGCTCCAGAATGCCCAGAAATAACAAACTGTCTCAAATTATTAGAGGCTCGAAAGAATGGGGCCGCCTGACACCCAAAACATTTGCGAAAGTTTTATTATCAATTTATCCAAATCAAAAATTGTTTGTTTTATTCTAATTTACATTTTCAGATTGTGATCTGGGGTAGAAATTTAAATGGACATAACCTATGTATAATATTAGGACAATTTCAAACTAAATTAGGAAGTTGAAGAAGTTTTGGGCAATAGCCTGTTTTTTCTTTTCCGATCGTTGCATTGTTTTTGCTAACCTAATAAATAAATAAAACATTATTTCTGACCCTGAGTATTGACCAGGATGTTTTTGAGGGATACTACTTGACATCTAGAGAGGATTTGGTTCCTGCTGAGCATGATGCCCACGTAAGCTCTAGACTTGTGCTTGTGAGAGTGAAATAGCTAGCAGGTCACCAAAGCAATATAGGGTTTAAAAATAATTCTCTAAACTGGTTTGAGTGAAATATTTGTTTTTCCTATTACTAGTAAATAAAAATTATAATGGTATCCATAATGTGAAGATATGAGTAGTGAAAATTATTGAAATACCCTGAAGATTCTGAAACTGCAAATTTGAAAACAGAGAGATTTCGTATTCCAATAAATTATCCAATTTTATCATATAAATTAATGAATGAATAACAATTTTGTAATTCACAGCAACTGCGTCGGTGTGTACGACACAACGGTGACGAGAGAAAATGTGGAGTATGTACCTTGAGACATTAATCGACGTGCTGAATGACAACCTTCAGTTCCCGTCACCTAATTACAAGAGCAAGCTGAGATATCAATCTGTCATCTGGTTTGGGTGAGTGCTTTTAATACATCTTTGTTCATAAAAATCAAATTTCAGACCACTTGCATGCACATGTTTTCAATACGTACCGGAGTAGTTCAGTTATAATGAAAGACAAGTATGTGCTTGCACACACATGATCAATATAGACATGAGCTAGCAAAATATATTGCAGTATTGATTCTTTAATATAGACAGACAGACAAAGTTTCATTATTTCAAAAAAATCACATAAAAAATAAAACATGCTGTGCTCATTTATTGTAATACAGAAAAAAAACCATTGAGTTACAACATAATCGTAGAGCCTAAAATACCATATATAAATTGAAAATACATTTTAAAGTGTCTAAAATAAAATAAAAGTGTTGATTTAAATGTTTAATTCAAGTATATAAATCTCAATGTTGCTAAGGTTTCAAGGAAACGATGGGAAACAAATATTTAAGGAAATGAGCACAATGAATAATGTGAAAATGGTCTGCATGGGCCAGATGCCTTTGTGCAAACCAGAGTTACTAAACAATGTTATTGTAGCAAGAGAATATAGTATAAGAAAATTTAAAATATTCATATTTTTTTAATTTATGATCTTTTATTCCCTTTCTTTACTAAATAAGACTAATTTTAATAAAAAGAGTTGAATAATATATTGTTCATATACATAGAAGAAGTCCAGAATCAATTTTTTCGTGCAAAATTTCCTTAAGCTAACATGATTTTTCGTTAATTTTCAGCTATTTCCGCCTTAAGGTAGGCGCACACATATCGTCATCGGACGAACGGCACGCATCGGACGATTAGATTTGATGCATTTCTTTCAATTGGAGTCGCATACCTATCCGCATCGTATAGGTATGCGCACTCCAATTGAAAACAATGCATCAAATCAGTAGCCTATATTAGAGAGTTCAAGGAAGAATTTTTGCGCAATCCGCGAGAAATAAGGAAAAATTTTTGCGCAAATCCCCCTCCCCCTCCCCCTCCCCCTCTGCGCATGCGCCCCCCTCTCCTCCCCCTCTCCTCCCCCTCTCCTCCCCCTCTCCTCCCCCTCTCCCTCTCCTTCTCCCTCTCCTCTCCCTCTCCCTCTCCTTCTCCTTCTCCCTCTCCTTCTCCCTCTCCCTCTCCCTCTCCCTCACCCCTCTCCCAGTGAGGACGAGGGGGAGGGAAAAAATAATTTCCCTTTTTCCCTTTTCTACTGTCAAATTAAAGTGAATCCATCTTTCTACTGTCAAATTAAAGTGAATCCATATTTCTACTGTCAAATTAAAGTGAATCCATATTTCTACTGTCAAATTAAAGTGACTCCATCTAATGTTATACTGACAGTGAGAGTCAACCTTGGAAGATATGCTCAAATTATTCTCTCAGTCAGATCTTAAGTCAGCATCATGAAGCTCTAAGAACCCAATTCAACTTATACTGACAGATTAAATTCCAGTCTAGTATAGATAAGAAACTCTTTTGTAGATGTGCTAAAACCCTATTACTCTTTAAGTTTCTCGTTCTAGAGTTAGTTGCAAGGATCTTTAAATGCAAGGATATTACTTTAAATGCAACCCTAAAATCTTTAAATGCAAAGTGAATCCATCTTTATACTGAGTGAATACATCTTTATACTGTAAAATTAAAGTGAATGCTAGATGAGTGAAAAAATAATTTCCCTTTTTCCCTTTTCTACTGACAAATTAAAGTGAATCCATATTTCTACTGTCAAATTAAAGTGAATGCTAGATGAGTGAATCCATCTTTCTACTGTCAAATTAAAGTGAATCCATCTTTATACTGTATAAAGTGATTGGTTTGCTTTCCACCCGACAGTTAAGAAAAATTTCACAAATTTTCTATGTGCTGTACAAACCGCAGGCGTTGCTTTTTAAGTGTGCTCTCCGAGAATATCTATAGTAAATTTAGTACGAACAAGCATTCCAAAAATGGCTATAGATATCCTCAGACCTATATCACTTGGGGTATCAGCTCTATTGATGTCTTAACAGAATGATCTAAGTTGATCTTTTACATTTTTTATCTGCAATGTCATACAAGCATTTCCAAAGTTCATCGGTATTTGTAACAATAGTTGAGAAATCATTTGCACTACAATAATGTAGATGACCTGTATCTAGTATGTTCAATAATTCGAAAATCTCAGATAAAATTGGAAAATGTACATTTTCTGTTTTTGTTAACGGTAAATCATCGCCTTGGAATCCTGTTGAAAATTTAATATTTTTTGCAATAGAATCAAATTCATTGAATGAAATTGACATCAAGAGGCGAGATAATTTTTTGAATTTAGCAAAGCTAAAACACTGCATGACCTCGATTATGTTATGAACAATAATGTGCACTTAGCTGTAACAGAGTTGACTCTGAGGGGGCGTATCTCTTGATAAGCTCAAGCTGTAACAGTTGTGTCTGAGGGGGCGTTTCTCGCGTGCTCACTCAATCAAGTCTACACTGATACTAAACCAAAATGTTCGAGGAAATATCTGAATTAAAAAATTTCACTACAACAATACATCATAACTTCATCTTCAATTTTAATCAATTTATCTACAGACAAATTGTATGGACGGTAATAGCACAAATAGTCTTTTATATCGTTCAAATTAACTGTGCTTAGAAAAATAGCCTTTAATTGTTTCGCCAAACTATAATTTTCACTAGATGATTTCTGAATTGCACTTTCACACTCATCATACCAGTCTATGCAGTTTTTTAACCTCACTTCCAATTCGTTGTCAGCAGCTAACCACTTTGCCGGATCCATCGTTGTCGAGTAGTAAAACTATGTGTAGGCTGGCACTATTATAGAGTAATTAAACGGTCTTTCTTTGTCTGTAGACAGACAACATGTGCGAGCTTTATGCAGTCTCAGTGCATGCGAGCAATAAACACACTGTAATTCCTTTCCGTTGTAGAAGAATCCATAACGTGCAAAGTTTCTTTTCTGAGCATTCGTATACATAGGCGCCAATTTCATACTTTTCATACGAGTATTCTCGCACAAGAAATTATTTGTTTGATACATATTTTTAAACAGCAGAGAATTATAATGTTGGGCAGAGAATAAAGCACACCTTCCATCGGGTCTATACTTATGTATCTTACATGCATCATAACACCACGAAGTGGTGAAAAAGCTGAAATCGGGCTTGAGAAAGTCCTCCGGTATGCATTGTACGTTAGAATGCAATCTTCTCAAAAACTTTGCTTTCTCAGTTCCTTTTGTAAAAATTTTTTCATAACCTGCGAGGTATTCACGGATAATTGTCTCATTCCATTCCAAATCTCCATCGCTCCATTTTATTTTATGATAGTTACGTTCCAGCCATGTTACGTCGTTAAACAATTTTGTAGTCAATTCCATCTTTGGAAATGGTGATTTGAAATGAAATACAACATAATTATTGCTCTCATCGACAATAGCAAGTTCTTTCACAATAATTTGATTACAAGTTTGCTTAAACCAGTGAAGATCAACCGTAGCAATTTTCGTAGGTGTCTGCTTTTGCACTCCTTTCTGTTCCTCTTCACGTTTCTGTTCCTCCACCTCTGGCGCCCCCTCCCCCTCCTCCTCTCCCGACTTCTGGATTGGTGTACTGCTTCTCCTTGGTTCATAATAGAAATTTGTTGATTCAATATCGTAAAGTAGCGACGACTGAGCTTTGTCCAAAATATCAGAATCAAGATCACACTGGATAGAGCGAGTTTGTGGCTTGTCCACCAAAATATCAGAACACAAAGAATAGGACATGATTCCTGTTCAAAGGTAAAACTGATAATGGCTTACATTTGGTGCAGTACACACCTTATATAACCTGCAGTGATGCACTCTATCAACAAATTACTGAACTTCTTTCACCATGCTCGTGAGTGGCGTGTACTCCATCACACGATCGCTAATTAAAACACAATACGCGGAAGTATTTGCAGGTACTGCACTATTAAATTCCATTTCAATACGAACATCTGTCGATGATTTCAAATGACTTGGTTGGTGTGAACAATCTACAACAATCAGCGGTGTTGATTCACAAAACGTTTTAAAATCGATTTCTGTTCCGAGTTCGCTATTGATTGAATGATTATAATACGAGGGTGCGAAATCCAGGAACATGCGGTATAAAACCTCCTTCTTACCTAGCAGATTTTCGTATGGATAATACTCACTATTCAAATATACTTTAACATTGTAAATATTACAGCTGTCAAAATTAGATATTGATTTTTTAATTTTATTCTTTCGATCAGTTTGAAATGCAATTATAACATATTTTGGAGTATCAAAATTCGATGTTGTGCGTACTGACCAAGAATGAACAAGTGAATTTTGCAAATTTGGTAATTCACAAATTTCCCAATGGCGGAAACTTAATTTCAGTGGAGTGTCGGCATCGAGCAGTCTCAAAAATTTCAATCGCACATGATCTTCTAAAGTAATGTAGGGCATCCGCCATTGGAGCTTAGTAATTTTTACACTAACCTCTGTACCGGTTGCAGACTCGACGCAATTGAGGTCTGAGGGCGACCTCAATAATACAAGCTCTTGTTTCAAGTTTAAAATTATTCTTTGAAAATCTTCAAAAAATGGAAGGATTAATTTCAACGGCACACAGAAAGTGAATTTATTATCTGTTAGCTCATATCCTGCTCTATCAAAACCAGCTAAATGATATGTGTTTTTATCAGATGCGTTCTTCACAAGAATAGCTTTAATTGTAGAAGTTAAACCAATTAATCTTGATTTGGAAATTTGTTGACCTGCTAATTCGTATCGTATTTCATCAAAAAGGTTGCCCACTATGTTACTGCTTAATTTATAGTCTGCCGCAATGGGCGCACCAGCCGGTTGAGTTGCCTCTCCTGCTACTGTAATCGCAGGCGCTGCTGGTTTTGTACAGCTCACCGTTCCCTCAATTAATATAAATGATTTGCAAGGTAAAGTATAAACATCCAATGAATTTATTCCAATTCGAGCTTCATCAGAGTTTTTTATTTCTTGTCCTGAATAAACTGTATGTGTATGAAACTGGAATTTGGTTATGTCATTATAAAACTGAAGCTCTGTCTCCACATCCAGAATATCACTAATTGCGGCGCCTCCTGACATGTCGCCAATTAACTATAAAACCTAATCTTTCCAAAGTTCTCGCACTTTTAGCTGATAACGCCCTATTGCTTTTACTAGATGTTGACGCTATCGCGACCTTTTCTCTAATGACTTGATTATGCGTACACGTACTACGCGTACGCGGGTTGAAAATAAGATATCCCATTACTTTTGTTTTTCACGTATGTGTAGTCTAATTGTAATTGTATCTCCGCGGAAATCAATAAACGATCCGTTCTGGTCTGTTACCTTTACATTAATAGTTTGAATTCGACGTGTATTCAAAGGTACATAAATAATTGGAGAGGGTACTTCATTTATTAAATAACCGCTAGGAACCTTTGGCAAAAATTCGTAGATTATATGTTTTTCTTTTCCGTTAAAGTAACTGCCACATGCTAAATTACATTCAACAAGAATACCATCAATGCTCGATATGTTAACCAGATGTTTGGAATAATGCCATTTATTTGCTTGTAAAACTACATTATCAAAACCTAGTATCTTAGCAATCGAATCAGAACGTGTTAAATCAATAGGCTTATCAGAATAAATTTCAATCTTCATAGTATTTGCATTTGCACGTATAATAAGTCTATTCTTCTTCTCATCATAGTTCAATTTATGCTTTATAGACTTTATAATATCCTCAAGCTCATATGCACCGGTATCCAACAAGATTAACTTATCACCATATTTGAAGCTAGAATTTGTTCCTTTGTTTACATTTGCTATACTATTGTAACTACAAAAATTAATCAGACCAATTTCCCATTCACTATTTTTGTCCAATTCTATAATTTCTTGTAAATGTTCGTAAAGGTTACTTGACTTTGATCTTAACGTTATAACGACCATCTTGTGTGTTCAACACAAACACTTAATTACAACTGATTTGCAAGAAACAATAACGTGAGATGGCCACAAATATCACTATCTAATGGTTGCAAGTGATCCAAATTATAAAATATATTTACTCCATTTTCTTTTTTCCAATATTTGTCCAATTCGTATGGAGGTTGTAAATTTCCAATTGGATCAAAATACCATACATTACTTCCTACCTTCTTATATGCAATCCAGTGTGTCCCCGGTTGGCTGTGCTTGTCCAAATTCACGATCGCATTTTCGTTTTTTAGAATTTTTTTGGGTAATGCATCTAGCATATATATTCCTCTTAAACGAATTTGTAATAAGCTAGCCCAATCCATTAAATCATAGTTACTCAATTCTCCTTCAATATTCATGGTTTTTTCTTGCTCTTCTTTGACCTCTTCTTTGTTGTTCTACGTTTCTTAACTTGAGGGAATAAACTCACACCATATGATGATGATGGTGGGGGTGGGGGTGGAATTAAAAGTCGCCCACCACTAAGCGGGGGGTACGGCTTCAAATAATACCCTTTTCCTGCTATATGTTGTTTCAACTGAGCTATAGCCTTGCGTCTAATATCATTACTATAACTTCTCCTCTCATTCTTCTTCTTCTTCTTCTTCTTTCTCAAAGAACCACCAAAGTAATTTTTAGCTTTCATTACATTCGTAACAAGGTAACTGAGACCTCTCTCGGCTAGGGGAGTTTTCGGATTTTTAAAAATTTCCCACGCTGCGTTCGCTAGAATTCTGTCAGCTTTGGCTCGATTAGAATTATCACTATTTAGTGAATATGCTATATCGTGGGCCTTACAAGCCTGGTCAAGTTTGTTTATTCCAGGATCTCCACGTGCTAATCGCTTTTCAAGTTTCGTTCCTGGTCCGCAATACTGGTAGCCAGGTGCTATTGGGATTTCAAAGGGTGTTACATCGATCAATTTATTTAAAATAGTTGAAGTAATACCTGTAGCAGTCCCTGCCGCCCCCTTAAGTACTTTCGCCGCCGAGCTTAAGAAGCCTCTCCCCCGTTTTCTTCCACTTTGCTTTCTCTTACATACCACCATTGTCATTACCTTTCAACTCAATGGTTGAACATTAACTAAAGTTAATTAATCATTACACTAACTAAAAGAAAAATGGAAATTTTCTATTAATTTGGAATAATACTTTGAATTCATCTATTCAGATTGCATTTCAAAAACAGATGGCCCCATGCGTTATCTCTTATTCTCGCTACTGCTTTTTCCTCTATTACGAAAGAGAAATCCAAAGTTCCTTTTTAATCCTGCTTTCATATACTGCCAGTTGAAGTGAATCCATATTATTCACTTTATATGTGGCTTGCACCCAACTCGAGCCTCCTGGCATGTTGCCGTTTTCCTCTATTACGAAAGCCATGTGTGTTGAGTTCCTTTTTACTTCGTCATCCGTAAAATGGCTCTTTCCGCGTAGCGGAGCACAGCATTTTACGAATGAGGAGTAAAGAGAGAATAGAGAATTGTTCTCCACTATGATCGAGCGTTCGCTACTGCTAGCAGTCAAAACAGATGGCCCCATGCGTTATCTTCTATTCTCGCTACTGCTTTTTCCTCTATTACGAAAGAGAAATCCAAAGTTCCTTTTTAATCCAGCCTTCATATACTGCCAGTTGAAGTGAATCCATTCTGCTCCTCAGCACGGCCTTGTGAAGGTCGGGAGGGCGTTGCCCGGCCTTGAGTGAGCGACCGAGCGATGTCAGCTTGTGCGTACATCAAGCTATATATAAAAACACATTTCTTATCACTTAATGCAACTTGGAGAGTGATTGAGTGCACGTACTAGCTGCCGAGGAGGGCTATCACAATTGGACTGCATACTCCACAGAGGTCACCGCTAACATTATTGATTGTAAGTAAAACTTTTTGTTACATTCTCATATTTTTGTGAAAGTGTTGATTTTTATAATATATATTTAGTGTTACAGTTTGGTTACATTGTTTTTCCACAGCATTTTCTCACCTCACTACTCATAAGCAGTTGTGCTCTCGTGAAGGAACCTTACCTGTATCGAGAAAATCATAGCTGAGGAGCTAGCTGAGAGGAGCCTATCCGATTATTTCATTTCGTCAAATCAACACATGTAAGTTCATTTTTACTTTAATTTTCCTCTTCTCCGAGGACAATATTGTTCTCCATGTTAGATCCTTCAACAAGGAAGGATCATTTTTCAAACATGAATCTTGACAGTGTTTTCTATCATCAATGAGACATTTTAATATTCAACCAACCTAATGAATTACAATAGCAAAATTCAGGAATTTCCTTTAATTCGCATCTTCGATGTCTATCAACTATATTCTTATTTATAATATAACATACGCTTATATGTTCTGACTTCAGTTCTTCACTTTTACCAGGTTTTATAAATGTTAAATATTCCTCAAACGTTAGTCCTTCTTTTCCGAAATTATTCAATTCTAATATTGTTTTGTCAATAAGTTCGAAATAACAACATCTATATTTTTTATCGATTTTATTCGAAAAATAGTTCTTATCAAATGAAATTGAATCCATCTCCAATCTGAAATTAAACAGAATATGCTATCAATCTTGTTCTAAGCCTGTCTCATCTGAAGAATCTCGTAAAAAATTCCAGATAAGTTTATTTAATTGTTCTTTTGTTAAATGAGCATTGTTTTCTATTATAACCTTCTTAATTCTATTGATAGACTGTGTAATTATTGTCAGACTACAGTCCAAAACTTCTTTTCATCCCAATTTCATAAAATAAATTGTTCAAATAAAGGTTATGCACATGCGACTTTTCAATTCTTCACTAATTTCCACGTTGAAACAGACACATGAAACAATTGATTTTGAATTTAGAAAGATTAAGATCCGAATTGACAAAAAAGCAATAAATGAAGATCTTTGATATAATTCAATATATTATGTATATTTTGTAATTCAGTTTAATTAATGAGATACTATACTTACAAAGATTGGGCTATCAATGCTCACCTATTATGATGGAATCTAGACCACAAATAAACATTTTTTTACAAACAGCATTAAAAAATACATAACAATTTTGAATGTTTTTCAAGGCTCATTTTTGTTATTACATTGAATTCTATGCATACCTCTCTGTTTGTGATCATGAGGTTTACCAGCATGTAATTTTCCAGTTTACTCAAAGCTTGTAATTTTTCAATTGTCTGCCTACGATTTTATTTATTCGTTGATATAATTACAAATCATATGAATATGATCGGGTAGAACAACAGGCACAGTCCAAAACTATTCTGTTCCTTTAGATGAAATGTCCGAACATTTTTTCTAAAGGAACAGAATGGTATTCAAAATGTCTATCTATAATGAATTGAACGCACAAATCTGAAGACTCCACTGATCCATCTCAGTACAGTAGCTTGATGTTGTATCAGCAAAGACAAGATCACTACTAACAGATTAGCTTGCTCTAGCTTATTATTATTATGAAAAGCACACTCTAGCGATAATTTATTGTACTTTATAATATATATTTAGTGTTACAGTTTGGTTACATTGTTTTTCCACAGCATTTTCTCACCTCTCAACTCATAAGCAGTATCTACACCTGAGAGGAATCAATCATACCATAGGCCGCTATCTACACCTGTACCATAGACCGCTATCTACACTCGAGGAGATTCACGCACCATCAACACATGTAAGTTCATTTTTACTTAAATTTTCCTCTTCTCCGAGGACAATATTGTTCTCCATGTTAGATCCTTCAACAAGGAAGGATCATTTTTCAAACATGAATCTTGACAGTGTTTTCTATCATCAATGAGACATTTTAATATTCAACCAACCTAATGAATTACAATAGCAAAATTCAGGAATTTCCTTTAATTCGCATCTTCGATGTCTATCAACTATATTCTTATTTATAATATAACATACGCTTATATGTTCTGACTTCAGTTCTTCACTTTTACCAGGTTTTATAAATGTTAAATATTCCTCAAACGTTAGTCCTTCTTTTCCGAAATTATTCAATTCTAATATTGTTTTGTCAATAAGTTCGAAATAACAACATCTATATTTTTTATCGATTTTATTCGAAAAATAGTTCTTATCAAATGAAATTGAATCCATCTCCAATCTGAAATTAAACAGAATATGCTATCAATCTTGTTCTAAGCCTGTCTCATCTGAAGAATCTCGTAAAAAATTCCAGATAAGTTTATTTAATTGTTCTTTTGTTAAATGAGCATTGTTTTCTATTATAACCTTCTTAATTCTATTGATAGACTGTGTAATTATTGTCAGACTACAGTCCAAAACTTCTTTTCATCCCAATTTCATAAAATAAATTGTTCAAATAAAGGTTATGCACATGCGACTTTTCAATTCTTCACTAATTTCCACGTTGAAACAGACACATGAAACAATTGATTTTGAATTTAGAAAGATTAAGATCCGAATTGACAAAAAAGCAATAAATGAAGATCTTTGATATAATTCAATATATTATGTATATTTTGTAATTCAGTTTAATTAATGAGATACTATACTTACAAAGATTGGGCTATCAATGCTCACCTATTATGATGGAATCTAGAGCACAAATAAACATTTTTTTACAAACAGCATTAAAAAATACATAACAATTTTGAATGTTTTTCAAGGCTCATTTTTGTTATTACATTGAATTCTATGCATACCTCTCTGTTTGTGATCATGAGGTTTACCAGCATGTAATTTTCCAGTTTACTCAAAGCTTGTAATTTTTCAATTGTCTGCCTACGATTTTATTTATTCGTTGATATAATTACAAATCATATGAATATGATCGGGTAGAACAACAGGCACAGTCCAAAACTATTCTGTTCCTTTAGATGAAATGTCCGAACATTTTTTCTAAAGGAACAGAATGGTATTCAAAATGTCTATCTATAATGAATTGAACGCACAAATCTGAAGACTCCACTGATCCATCTCAGTACAGTAGCTTGATGTTGTATCAGCAAAGACAAGATCACTACTAACAGATTAGCTTGCTCTAGCTTATTATTATTATGAAAAGCACACTCTAGCGATAATTTATTGTACTTTATAATATATATTTGGTTTCATTGTTTTCACAGCATTTTCTCACCTCTCAACTCATAAGCAGTATCTACACCTGAGAGGAATCGATCATACCATAGGCTGCTATCTACACCTGTACCATAGACCGCTATCTACACCTGTACCATAGGCCGCTATCTACACCTGTACCATAGACCGCTATCTACACTCGAGGAGATTCACGCACCATCAACACATGTAAGTTCATTTTTACTTAAAGTTTTCTCCTCCGAGGAGGAAAATTGTGCTCCGAGCACAGTTTTTCTCCTCCGAGGACAGTGTTTGTCCTCGGAGGATAAAAAACCTTCTACATTATACTGCATGCTTGTGATTTTTTCGCCTCATCTGTATGATGAGCGTCTTTTGTCTTAGACTCATCAGCATAATATATACAAAACGGTGTATGCATTACTTTTTCAAATGGTTCAACGATAATATATTTACAAAACACACATTGTAGATAGTGATAGTTATGTAAGAAATAACCATTTCTTGCAAAATAGTCTGCTCTATCAGTTAATGGTTTGCAAATGTAACAATGTAGATGGTGTGGAGCTAGTTTTTCAAAGTACTCTCCTTGTACAGATAAATCTTCTGGCATATTAGTAAATGATAAATATCTTTCTTCATATAATCGTAGAATATTATTATCGTAATTCTCATCTTCAATTGTTATATTTCCTTTCCTTCTACAATTTGGGCTAAACTTTGCATGTTCGTTGGCTACAACATCATTTTGCTCCCAATCTCCTATACAAACTGAACAAAATACGCAGCGTACAATATCCGGTTCACTTGCGAATACAAAACCGTCTTTCGCCATATTTTCTGCCGACAAATTCTGACTAGTTTTTGTCCATTTTTTATCGAATGTTAATAATCTCAATCTTTCATGTAACATTATCTGTCCTTGTGATAACATCGTGAATGTCAATTCACAACTGATTGTGAATTACATTCCTTTACACATACTATTGCCTATGTCATCCTGATCATTTTGTTTTTTCAGTATCATGCCGAGGGAACGCAGACTTCGTGGGATCAATTCAAGCGCAGTTCGCCATCGCATCAGTTTTGAGGACGAGGATATTGACATTGAGAGTGTGCTTGAGAGGACGAAAACTCGAGTGTTCGAGATAATTAGGGAGCATGCGGCACGGTATGATGCAAATGTTAAGTGGTACATAGTGCTTAACGTTTTATTGTATAAATTAGTGGTGCTGGATGACAAGGTTGATGAGTCTGTTTCATCTCTAATAAATCTACATAGTTACTCCAACATAGCGCTGAACGTGCTTGAGAACTATGAAGATTTTAATGAGCATTTTTTCTTGGCTGTGAGAAAAATCATCATGTCTTTCGAAAATTTCGTAAGACATGGGTCTGGATGGGTGTTGAAGAAAATTGAATCACTGGATGTAAATGTAATCAAATATAATCCTATATACACATCCAGTTTCATTCAAACACCCCAGTTTTTGAAAAACAAAAAATGTATTATAAATGTCAAAAATCTT
>NC_052518.1:97929395-98009967 GCF_014356525.2 Nilaparvata lugens
ATGTAAAAAGCATTGGTAAGATAGGCGTTTGATTACAAGTTTCCATTCTGTATCTATTCTGTGGTCTAGCCTCTGAAGCCAACATCTACAACCAAATCCACCCATCTTGACGTCACAACCAAGCTAACAACAATGCATTGTTCAACAACAATGTAAGTTACACACCACAAACACTTACATAACAAACTCAAAAAAGTTTTCTATAATCTCTTTACGATGCATGACGTCATTGCTGTGAGGTCAAGATGGGTGGATTTGGCTGTAGATGTTGGCTTCATCGACTTTCAGTATGAATATACAATGAGCCGTGTCTATTCTATAACTGGTCTAAGACTAGCGGATGGATAGCGGTTCTTGTTAGCTGTTACCTTTTTATCACTTCCTATTCCTACTTAACCGCGAATTTTTAATTTCAATCACGAGTCTCATACATTGCGAATTATATTAATTTACTAGGAATAAGTTTGTTTGATGGATGAATTACAAGACTAAAATTTTGATAAAATGCAATAAACCTGTCATCAAGCAATAAAATATGCTGTTACGATCATGCTGAAATGAACAAAAAATATGATTTGACTGACAAAATTGATCTTTTGATAATTATTGAGATTTAGTTCTTCAAATGCCAGTTTCGATTATTATTTTTCATCAAGCTTCAAAACTTAGCCTACTTCATCAAATAAAATAGAATGATGGTGGCTACTTCCTAGATAAATAATATCCTTCCTTATTTATCCAGCATATTGTTGAATTGAAAATTAGAAAGATCTAAGCAAGTAAATAAATAAAATTACATTTTTAAAATAATAATTGCAATATGGAAAACAAAGTTACCGTATACATTCACTTCTTCTTATATGGCCATCGAAATTGATAGAATGAATGAAAATTCTTAAGTAATTTATTGAAATGTTTGATTATAATATTGATTAATTTTTCAATTACAGTAACTTAATTAATTGAAAATGGCAAAGAAAAATAGTCGATTCATGTCCTGGTAAATTGATGAAACATTTTGAAAGCTATATAGGTAACTTACTTGCAATGAGAATTTTTATTTCATTCCGTTTTCAGTAATATTATGAGGATTTTTTTTTCATGAATATTACTGCCAAGCAGGGCTGGATTTAAACCGGTGCACAACAAAGCAGAACACTATTAGTACCTACCTAGGCATATATTCAGCAGTTTAATTTTATTCCAAGCAGTTAATACATTTAAGAGAATTTAAATCCTAGCCGAGAATCTCTCTATAATAATCAAATATCCACTAAATTAGTTATTCATTAAGCAATCTTTGTTCACAGGTTCCTTTGAACATCACAACGATGATATCTTTTGTCTCGCTTATCCCACAATGGAAAATGCTCTTGAACCAAACTTATCAACTTTTCATAGTCCATAGTTACAACTTTATACAACAGAACAACTTAAAAAAATAAAAACAAACAAGACTGTGAAATAATTTTAGGCTAGGAACACTTAGTTCGGCCGTATAGAGCCGGAAAATCCATTTCATTTCGGATCGGAAAATTGATCGGCCGGAGACGGCCGTGCACGGCCGTATGAACCTGTTGCAATAAACAAGCATCTATTCCTTTCTTTGTTGGGGGATCGTTCAGTAGTTTTCGGCCGATGCTAGTTCGGACGAAAATATTGTTCCAGTGGACTGCCCACCTTGAAGTAGAAATTAAAACCACCGATTCATGTGTCCTTCGTTTTGCCGGGCATCATACGCCTGAATAGGTAGACTGATTCAAAGCATCAAGTTGTCATGTCAATTTGTCAGTTTTTATTTTCCAATTACTACAGGCAATGAATGCTCGAAAAAGGGTAAAGAGGGAAAAGTTTGGAAGACAATTTTTGACCACTTCACTTCTAAGAGCGTACCTATATCTCGAAAACTGTTGGAGATATCACAAATCGCCACAGAACAAATATTGTAGAGAATTTATCAAGCTTCATTTCTGAATGGTTAGTCTTGTCGGTTGAACACATTTTCTCAAGATATGAGCGTGTAAGCAAAACATTGAAAAATGCAACTTTTAAACCACTCTCATCCCTTTAGCACAGTTTATTAGCACACTTTAGCATAGTTCTAATCGGGCAGCCGATGAAGGCACATCGTCTCTTATCGTACTGTACAGCTAAAGTTTCGTAACTTGTTTCTGCCGGCCACCTGGTGTTCTAACCGCTTACGTATAACCTATAATTTCATTCTTTTTACGTTGGTAAATTTGAGATATACTCCAATTTCATATAGTGAGTGAAAATTCAAAATGAAGACATCGTCTACACCGGCTACATCTAAGACTGAGGAGAACGTTATTCTTAAAGCGATAGAAGAATTTAGGAAGGAAAACCAAGCATCATGGGAGAAAAACAACAAAAGATGGGACATTAACGACGCCAAAATTGAAAAAGTTCAAGCTGAAATTAAATGTACAAAGCAGGAAATTAAGGAAATTAAAGATAGTGTACAGAAAGTGACAACGAAATGTGATACAGCCTGTGCATCAGTCGAGGAATTGCGCCGCAAATATGAACACGTTAAATGTGAGCTTGAATCGTCTAATAAACAACTATATGAACTTCAACAACATACTAGGAAAAACAATTTAATAGTTTCAGGTATACCATTAACATTCAAAGAGGACATGTTTGTTGTGATTCAGGCGATAGCAAGCGCATTAAAAGTGAACTTTCATTTTTCGGAAATAAACGCAGCCCATAGGCTCCAGAGTAAAAAAGGAGACAACAGACCTCCTTCTATTGTCATATCTTTCACGTCTCGGTTCTCTAAATATAATTGGTTGTCAGCCAGAAGAATGAAAGGTTCACTATCAGCCAGAGACCTCAATAGTTCCTTCTCAGATACACCGGTCTACATCAACGAGCACCTAACGGCTGAAACTCGAGAAATATTTAATGCATCGAGGAAAATGGTGAAAGATAAAATATTGTCTTCTGTGTGGACGCATGATGGCAAGGTGATGGCGAAGAGCGATGCAAGCCAGCGTCCGTTTAGGGTCCATGATCTGGACCAAGTGGCCGCCCTGCGAGAGAAAAGAGAGTCAGCCGCCGCCCCGCCGCCCTCTCCATGCGAGGACGCCGCCCCTACGCCGCCACCCAGTCAAGATGAGGCCAACTCTACACCCAAATAGAATTTTTTACGTCCAGCAATTCCAAAAGTCACGGTGGTACAATTATTCTTGTTGTGGTTCAAATTTTGGACTGTGAGTACCTACAAGTCTTATTTAATTTTCAAAAACATTTTTAATCAATACTATTTTTCAATTTAAACGATTAATATGCATAATTTATTATTAAACACAATATCATCCCTGTTCAGCAAATGAAATAACAAGTAAATTAAACTTGTGAAAAAGTTATACACTCAAAAGATTAATAAAAAGTAACCATGTATTATGAAGTTAGAATCTGTAGATAAAAAATAAGAAGACTACCGTATTGCAAAGGATTGAATTACGGTACTCAATGCAATTTCAATGAAAATTAATATTATTAATTATTGATGCCGTCTACTATTCCAAAAAAAAAATCTACCCAGGGACGCAACTCCTTTCTTTCTTTCTATAATTCCAAGTGTTAATGTTAAATTAATACCCACTAAATCATGAATTCTCTTTCATTATTTAGTATTCAATTAGAATAAAAATACTAACAGCATGACTGGAATAAGATTGAACCTGTATTCGAATAGCGCTGTGATAATATACTATCCAACATTCCTCTGGCTGTTTTCTTTTCTTTCTTTATTTTGTAACTTTATTGCTCAATCAGTTTTACTATCAATGTGTTTCAAGTAGATTTTTATAAGCATTATTTTTATGTAGGGAGCCCTGAATGTAAACTTGTTTGCGGCTTCTGTTCAAAACAACTAATGTTGAAATAATGTCTGTCCATGAAATAGGCAATTCAGTTATATTCCTAATTAGATAAGAAGTTATCAATCAAGTGGAAAATTACGAAAAGAATAGGTGAGATAAAGGAATCCCGATAAAACTTTGACAGAAATTCACTCTCTACAGATTTGAGATAGTAAGGATACAACTGTACAATAAATGCTTACTTAATTCCATCATAGCAGTTAATTATAGGCCTATCTAACATCTTCTATCATAGTTTAAATGACATGAGTGACATACATGGCATTATATAAGCATAAAAAGCATATGGAGCTATAAGGGATACAAATAATATACCGTACTAAGTTGAATACAATTTTATGCATGATTTGAAAATTCAATTTTTATCCAGGTCATTAATTTTTTTTTTTTTTTTGAAATATTTATTTTGGATCGATTGATCGATACATAAACTATGTAATATCATTTAACAGTGTACTATCTATTTTGAACTACTTAGATATTTTTTTATGAAATATTATCACTGAAATAAGACATTCATATTTTTCAGTTTATTTTTCGGATTATTCCAATTCTTGATCAATATAAAACAAGAGTATGCTTTATTACAAGTATTTGTATAACGTGAATTGAGATACTCATATAAAGATGGAGTATCGATTTAATTGTTCAAAGTAGGCTAAATATGTAAATAGAAATAAAAAGAAGTATAATTCTTGCAAATAATTTGTTCTTGTTCTCATAAATTTTTTACTGAAAGTAGTATTTTCTTACAAATAGTTTCACTAATAATTCTATTAATATCTGTCAATTGATTTTTTAATTTTGAGAACAACGTTATCAATCTAATATTATTAGGCTATATTAGTTTATATAGTTAATGAAATATAATTATTGCAATATTAGTAATTTATTAATTTATAGAACAACTTTATCAATCTAATATTATTAGGATACTGAATTTTCTATTAGCCTATAGCATCAAATAATGAGCTTATTATTGGCTGATGAGAAATGAATCAATCAATTGACATAAATAAAAATCAATTAAATTAATTATCAACGTCAAGGACTAGACCCTATATTAGGCCTATTATAATTCTAGTGTTGATCAAAAGCAAGTGTATCACCGGGATATACATATTTATAATGTGTGTTAGTATATATATATATATATATATATATATATATATGTGTGTATTGTATACGTGTGCAATATATCGCGTGTATGCATGTGTATGTATACATATGTATATATGTATATGTATATATGCATGTGTGTGTGCATATGTGTATTGAGTGCATATGTATATATCACGCCTCTGAATTACAGGATGATTTCAATTTTCACGATTGTCAAACTATAGTTATTCAGAATAATATTCTATTTGAAATAAAGCAGGACCGCTAAATTTTCAATTTATTTATTGACATTGTCTTTTCTATTTATTATATTCTTGTTATTTATAGAATATCTCAAAATATATTTCTATTGTTTTGAGTAGGAGAAAAATGAAACTCATATTATAATTATTTTCATTATATTTAACATGCCAGGTGGCTAGCTATGTTTTATGGACGTTACTTGGAGTAGTATGATAAGAGAGTCGTTCGAAGAGCTAGATCTTCCATTAATTAAATGCACTGAGTGCGAAGACATGATTAATTTTACTAGCAAGTTTAATAATTTGGAAGTTGCTGGAAACTGCGGGGTATTGGGGTTCTCAGTCATCCACCAAAATATACGTAGCTATAGGAGAAATTTTGATGATTTTTTAACAAATTTACAGGGATTGGGGCACAAGTTTAACTGCATAGTGCTAACTGAAGCTTGGCTTAACGACAGTACAGATCCAATTAAAATCGCAGGCTATCAATCTTTCAGATCATTCAACAGTTTAAATCAGAATGATGGGTTGATCATTTATGTTGATGAAGGGCTTTCTGTCACATGCAGTGAGCTGAATTTGGGCGGTCTGGCCACCTGTCTCTCCTTGGCCTTTAACTGGGCGGGGGAGGCTTGCGAACTATTCGCGGTTTACCGCAGCCCTAGCACTAGCCTCTCAGCATTTGTCAATGCCTTGAGCGCATATTGCAATGAGCACTCGCCTGGTGTCGTTCGTATACTGACCGGCGATATAAACTGTGACACGCTGAACGTTGCACCTGGCTCTCTTGAGGAGCGCTACTTGGATGTGCTGAGTGATGCGGGGTTTGTCGCCTGCATTGACAAGATAACGCGGCCGGCCAGCGGTACTTGTATCGACCATTTTTTTGTTAAACTTCCGCGTTTTTTATGTGCATCATCTGTTGTTATGCATTCAACAGTTACTGATCATTATGCCGTTTGTTTGAATCTAATTTCCACTAAAACTCCCAAACATCCTGATTCCGTTAAATTCATTAATAAAACTGACTGGGTTGGAGTACAGGACGCAATTTCGGTTCATAACTGGGACAACATTATCAGTCAAAATGATGCAAACTGTGCAGCAGATCTTTTCACCGAAACTCTACAACAAATAATCTCATCGAAATCTCAAAAAGTGAAAATGTCTTCTAAAAACACTCAACTAAAACCCTGGATAAGCGCAGAACTTGTTAATTCCATCCGGCACCGCGATAAGCTAAGAAAGAAACTCAACAGACAACCATTTAACTATGCCTTGAAGAATGAGTTCATACAATATAGGAATAGCTTACACTCTGCGATAAAACAGGCTAAATATTATTATTATAAGAACAAAGTTGAGGAAGTGTCCACCAATCCCAAAAAATTTTGGTCTGTCATAAATGAAATCTCAGGGCGTAAAGAGAGTAACAAATCATTTCCGGTTAGCTCATTCTCCTTACCTGGTGAAATTATAGATTCTCACAAAACCAAAGAAATAGCCAATAACATTAATTCATATTTTGCCACAGTAGGGACAAATCTAGCAAATTCCATTGTAACACAGGGGCTACCTGGTGTTCAAGATGATGATTATGTTGTGAATACCGTTTTTGAGCTGCAACCGGTCTCCCGACAGGAGCTGACCAAGGTCATCATGAGCTTGAAAGGTCGATCGGCTCCTGGATGCGATGGTATTCCCACTAGAGTAATTCAACATAACATTGACTCACTTGTAATTCCTATTTGTCACATTGTAAACCTAAGCATTAGCGCAGGCCTCTTCCCTTGTGCTTTGAAAACGGCAAGGGTGATTCCCATTCACAAAACAGGTCCAAAAGGCACATTCTCTAATTACAGACCAATTTCGTTGTTAGCTACCCTGTCCAAAATAATTGAGAAATGTGTGAAATTACAGCTTTCAAAATATTTAAATGAAAATAATTTGATCTCTGCCAGCCAGTATGGGTTTCAAAAGTCTAAAAACACATCTGATACACTTTTCAATTTAACCAGGCTCATTTCAAATAGTATCAAGATTAAGAAAAAAGTACTGATAACGTTTCTAGACCTGGCAAAAGCTTTTGATACCGTTCATAGGGCAATCCTGATAAATAAGCTTGAACTATTAGGAATAAAAAATAATACATTGAAATGGTTTAAAAGTTACCTCAATAATAGACTGCAGTATGTTTCTATAAATGATGTAGAAAGTGACAAAGAGTATGTTGATTATGGTGTGGTTCAGGGAAGTACTCTTGGTCCTTTGCTCTTCCTGATCTACATCAACAATCTATCAAAACTGGATGTGGGTGGCGAGTTGTTCCTATTTGCCGATGACACAGCGATAGTGTCTACCGGAAGCACTTGGGAGGAGGCCTATGAAACTGCTTCAATCGACTTGGCAAAAATTAAAAGATGGTTTGACCATAACTGCCTTACGGTTAATGTGACAAAAACCAAGTTTATGCCCATTGTTTTACGTAATCAAACAGACCCAGGCCATTTAGTTCTGAAAATGCATTCCTGTGATACTCCAATGTCTAGTGAATGTGACTGTGGCAGGATTGAAAGAGTTGATCAGTATACTTACCTGGGAGTGATTCTGGATGGCAGGATGAGTTGGGTGCAACATGTTCAGTGTGTTAAGAGAAGGCTCAGAAAATTGCTTTATGCTTTCTCAGAGCTGAGCCATGTGTTGAGCATAGAGCAATGCAAAACAGTATACTTTGCCTACGTTCAATCCATCGTACAATATGGAATTCTTGCTTGGGGAGGGGCTTCCTCCACTGTTATGGAACCTTTAGCAGTTACTCAAAGGTCTATAATTAAAACAATTTTGAAAAAAGACAATAGATACCCAACAATCCTTTTATTCATAGAGTTTCCAGTATTAAATATAAGACAGCTTTTCATTAAATCTTTATTAATTCATATAAAAAAATACAAAACAGAAATCCTAGGAGAAATTATCAACTACAACTATCCCACGCGTTTCAGATCAAATTATAACTTTGAAATTCCACAGCTGGCACATGGCTCAGAACTAACAAATCCCTCATATCTGGCTCATGTCTTATATAGGAATATCCCAGAGGAGATTAAGGAGGCGGAGACACTCAGTTTGCTGGTGTACAGGAAGAGGGTGGATAGGTGGCTATACCGTATTGGCTGGGAGATGGCCGAACGATTGCTCCAATCCCGTTATGCACAGTGATCAACCATCCGTAACCTAAACATTAGTTTGAAACTTTCATTTACTATTCTTTATTTTCAATTACATGAAGTCTTTTTTTCAGTCTCCTTTGACTATTCATATATATATATATATATATATTATATATATATATATATATTATATATATATATATATATTATATATATATATATATTATATATATATATATTATATATATATATATATATATTATATATATATATATATATTATATATATATATATTATATATATATATATTATATATATATATATTATATATATATATATATTATATATATATATATATTATATATATATATATATTATATATATATATATTATATATATATATATATTATATATATATATATATTATATATATATATATTATATATATATATATATATATTATATATATATATATTATATATATATATATATATTATATATATATATATATATATTATATATATATATATATTATATATATATATATTATATATATATATATATATTCTCTGGAAGGAGAGGGAAGTTCGAGCCTTCTCTGGAGAGAGAGGGAAATTCTCTGAAAGTTTGAGCCATTATTTTTGGGCAAGCCACTCCTCCCTTCCCGATTGGCTCCACTTAAAACCAGTCTTCCAGAACTTAAAATAGCTTGACTGTACATCCTGTTTAGAATTGGAGGCTTTGACTGTACTTCATGGATCAGGGAGGGCTTGGGCGGAACGGACTGAACATCCGGTTCAGAATCTGAGGGCTTGAATGGACTGTACATCCGGTTCAGAATCGGAGGCCTTTATAACCATACCCTTGGCTGCTCGATCAATGAAATTCAATTGAAAACTGTGGAGTTCAGTTTAATGCAATGACGACAACTTAAATTTAATTAAGTTATGAAATACTTAATTATGCCGTTAAATTTAATAGCATTCACGTATATTCGACTCTGAAACTCTGATTATGATGACGCAATTCCACTAAGAATAGGAATCAAATCATTGATTACAGTTATTATTTAATCATAGATTAAATTACTGTAATTCATTACTAGTTATTACTGTAATCATAGTTATTATTTATCTCCAGTTTCCTTGGTATACTTCTACGATAGTTTTCAATTATTTTACATGATTTTACGATAATATGATAATTCTTTAATCGTATGAACGTAACGGTACAAAAAAAGCGCTCAAGGTTAACCATGAGTAAATTTTACTCACTTTCCAGTTTTCTTCCAAAAACTAAATAGATTGTCATGAATGAAACTCTCCCATTTAAGATTAAGAAAAACAAACTTGCTATGCTTCTGATTAACTAGCAGAGAGCAATAAAATGATTAAAATAGATGAGTAAAATATAAAATTTTGACTATTGGCAGTAAAATGATCATTTACATGACTCTGTCTCTGTATCCATAGAAAAAAGAGTGAAACGTAGTTTCATTCCAAAAAGTAATCGAAAAAAACTTGCTAACACTAAGAAAATAAATTCTAACACTACAAGATGTATAATTCTATTGCATGTGATCACATATGATTACTTATTGAAAAAGAGCGCTTAATGGTCACCAAAAGTAAATATTACTCTCAAGAATTTACGTGTAGCACGCTCTCTCTTCTTTTTATGATCCCTTTCTGTTTTCCTACTAATTGACCGAAGCGAAGCTGAGGTCTTGTTTCGACTCGATCGGCTTTTGTCTGTTTGTTTGTTTGTACCGCAGTCGCAGTTTTTCAGAATCCAAAGTCAGGGCAGTGGACTGTAAATGATAATTGATATTAATACCTACAAAATAAATCTCTGGATTCTGTGCATAAAAAACTGATTGCATGAAGTGCTGGGAGTATGCCAATAAAAGACAAAATGAGTAAACAAGTTGAGATTTAATATCAATGAAATAATAGGCAGATGGCCACATACAAAAACAAATGGATGGAAATTGAATCGAATAAAAATCTTTAGCTGAATTTTATGACAATATGAAAAGAAATAATTACAAAATTTTGAATGAATGTAAATTAATGATACTAATGACCATTGAAGACTGACAACAATTGATAAGGTAATGTCAATGACACCTGAATTGAAAATAGAAAATTTTAAATGATACAATAAAGTTAATGTTGAAAAATTTCAATGTTACACAAGTTCAGAATCAACGTTACATACATTGAAATAAATTGCATGTCTTGAATGAAATTAACACAAGTAAATCAGCAATAACAATGCTCTATATATTGAAATAGTTGAATGTCTTGATTGACACTAGTACTAATAACCTTAGAGTAATTGAATGTCTCGGTCGACATTAATACAAGTAAGTAAGTTCAGAAATGAAAATGCCTTGGTCGACATTAACATAAGTATAAGTTCCAAAATCAATGTCATACACATTGAAATAGGCGTCGGTGGCCTTAAGATAACGCTTGTAAGCCAAGGGTAGCTATCAAATACAATGAAACAACTCCTAGTGAGTTCAGTGTTGTCTAGTAGTTGGATGACTTCGGTGTTGTCGTGTTGATGAAGACGTGACTCATGATGGGCTGCCAATCGTCTTATCTCACAGGTCACATAGGGGATGTGCAGATCTCGGTGCAAATCGATGTTCCTTATGTACCAGGGCGCATTCACCATGTTCCGCAGTACTTTGTTTTGGAATGTTTGAATCTGACTGATGTTAGATGTTCTAGAGCAGCCCCAAAGCTGAATTCCATACGTCCAGACAGGTTTTAGAATTTGTTTGTAAATCAATAACTTGTTGTCCAATGACGAGAGTTGTGATTGACGGCCCAACAGCCAATAGATTTTACTGTATTTGAGTCCTAGCTCGCTCCTTTTCATCTTGATATGCTCTTTCCATTTCAACTTGGCATCAAGAGTCATTCCAAGGTATTTTGCTGTGTTGCTGTGTGGTACTACATTCCCATTCAGATTTATTCGAATCGGGTCATTGATAATTTTGTTTGTGAAGTTGATATGAATAGACTTCATCTCATTTAATCGAATTCTCCATTTTTTGGTCCAGTCACTGAATCTGTTGGTAGCATTCTGTAGTTTTGTGGCTGCTTCTTGTACTGTTTCCCCTTCTGCCAGTATTGCAGTATCATCAGCAAAAGTAGCTATTGTCACTGCATCCAATTCAGGAAGATCGCTTGTGTACAGCACATAAAGAACTGGTCCAAGAACACTACCCTGTGGAACTCCAGCCCTTATTTCCTTCAATTCGGAGATGTCGTCACCTTGTTTTACTCTGAATAATCTGTTGTTGATGTATGATTTTAAAAGTTTTACAAGTTGAGTGGGGAGAATTTTATGAAGTTTAATGATCAGTCCTTCATGCCACACTTTGTCAAATGCCTGTGCCACATCAAGGAAGATTGCTGAACATATCGATTTTTTCTCTAATGACTTCTCTATTACATTGGTGATTCTATGTACTTGGTCCAGGGTTGAGTGCTTCTGCCTGAAACCAAATTGATAGGTTGGTATCAGATTCCTGCTACTTATGATGGGAGTCAATCTCTTCAATAGCAATTTCTCAAAAAGCTTTGAAATTACAGGTAGAAGAGATATTGGGCGGTATGATTTTGCTTCTTGAGGACATTTCCCAGGCTTTTGCAACATAATGACTTGTGCCACCTTCCAAATTGTAGGAAAATGCTGTAATCGGAGTGATGCATTGAATAAGTATGTTAGCATGACAATACCTTTCCTTGGAAGTTTCTTCAAGATTTCACCTGTAATCAGATCAAGCCCAGGTGCTTTTTTGGTATTCATATTATATTTTATTTCTTCTTGAACCTCATTTATAGAAACTGGATCAATCTCTGTATCTAAATCATCCATTATATCTTCTTCAGGATCAATTTCAGATTGAATGTTGTTTGGTTGGAAGATTTCTTCTAGATGATTAGCAAATAAATCTGCCTTTTCTCTGTTATTTCTTGCCCAAGTACCATCTGGTTTTCTAATTGGAGGGGATTGTAATATTGGCCGCTTAATCCTTTTTGTTGCTTTCCATAATGAATAATCTGTACTGGCATCAGCTGTCAAATTTTGAAGGTAGTTATTAATGGATTCCTCAGTTAGTTTCCTTATCTCTCTTCTCAATTGTTGTGTTCTGTTATTCAAGATATTTTTGTCAGCAGGATCACGAGTTTGTTGCCATCTTCTTCTTGCCCTTCGTTTTTCTAAAACAAGTTGTCGAATCTCCAGAGGGTAATTGCATCCTTTTGTTTTCCTGGTATATTGTCTGGTGTTTTTCCAGGCTGATTTCTGGATTTGCCACATGAAATTTTCTGCGGCTTCATCTAGCTGCTCAGTTGTTCTAAGTGGAATATTCAAGTTGATTTCATTCTCCAAATCCACTTTAAAAGCTTCCCAGTCTGTTGTTCTGTTGACTAACATTGGTCTGTCTTCTTTCTTTATTATTCGTTCACTAAGTGTGAGAATTACAGCTGAATGATCAAAATCCAGGTCAAAGCTCTCTTCAATGTCGATGAAATTACTGGATATTCTCTTTGTTATGAAGAAATCTAGAAGATCTGGAGTTTTATTCAAATCTGTTGGCCAATAGGTAGGTGTCCCTGATGAATGGAATTCGCAGCCCAGCTCCTGGATAGCCTCTCTGAGTTCTTTTCCTTTGGTAGTCGTGAGTCTTGAACCCCAATCCTTATGCTTGGCATTAAAATCTCCACCCACTATGAATCTATCTCCAAGCTGATGAAGAATATTTGTATAATCATTTTTCTTTAAATTGTAACGTGGTGGAAAATATGCAGCTCCAACAAGTATTTTCTGGTTGATGGACTCTATTCCAACTACAGTTAGCTGTATTTCATTACTTTGAATACTGAAGTCTTCATAGTGTTTAATACTCTTCTTCACTATTACAGCACTTCCACCTCTTGCTTGATTTTGAGGATGAATAGTTTCGTAAACATTATATCCATTGATTTTGAAGTGAGTCTGCTCAGTTGAATGGGTTTCAGAGATGAGGCAAACATCTATATTTCGTGTCTTTAGAAATATTTCTATTTCTTGTTTTCTATTATTATTGATATTATTTATTCCATTGGCATTCCAGGTAGCAATCCTTATATCTTGTTGGCTCGCAATATTCATTTTCTAGTTTTCTTCTCAATACTCTTACTCTTCCCTTCCAAGCTGTCAAGTCATCCAGAAAGAATATTTAAACTGTTAAAAATTTCCTGCAAAACCTTATTGACTTCAACTGGTTGTTGTTGTTGTTGTTGTTGCTTTGGTTGGCTCTCCTGTTGTAGGCTTGGAGTGGGTTTCGTTACTTGGGAATAGGATATTTCTCCAGTGTACTTTTTTGAAGTGAAGTTTCTTTGTTTAGTTGTATGTGGTACTTCGCTACTTCTTTTAACTAGGTTTTCTTTTTCAGTTATTCTTCTCTGAAGTTCTTTTGCGATGAGACAGCCTCTGTAGTTAGCTGGGTGAGCCTCAGCACAATTGAAACATTTGGCTGGGGTTTCTTTAGCCTTAGTACACGAAATAGTCCAGTGTTTTCCAGCACACTTCACACACACAGGTTCATGTTGACAGTATGTCTGTGTATGACCAAACCGCTGACAACGTTTACACTGTGGAATCATTTTATTACTTCTAATTGATTCAATTTTCACTTTCATGTAGCAAATATGTTTAATTTCAAATATTCTTTTTGTATCTTCTGTATTCTTGAATGTTAGCATGAACATTGGAAGTCTGATGATGTGTTCTTTTCCATCTTTCTTCACTTTTTTCATTTTGTTGACAGCACTGATTATTTGAAAGCCTCTGCTTAGAAGATCGTTCTTTATATCCTCTGGATCGCATGATGGATGAAGCTCTTTAGCCATGACACGAATTGGACGAGTTTGTTTATTTTCGTACGTGTGCCATTCATATTTAGCTTCATTCAACATCTTAGTTAAATCTCTGTATTCTTGTTCAGTTTCAACATTCAATTTTAGCTGGTTGTTGTTCATCATGTTGGCACTGAAATTGAGATTTTTCGATTTCAATGCCTCTTTAATTTTCGAATACTCTTGTATATTGCTTAATATGACTGGCGGTGGCTTGTTTCTCTTTTCTGTCGGTTTCATACTTGTAGAATCAGTTGCAGGCCTTATTTTTTCTGGTGAGTCACGGATTTTTCTCTTCTTTTGTTTAGGGAGAATCCATGCAGTCTCTGATGCTACCATTTTCTCTTCTTCCTCCCAATTCGGTGGTGAATAACTTTTATTGCTACTTCTAGAAGATGCTGGTTGCATTGTATGTGAAGCTGAAGATTGAAGATTCTGTGTGGTTGTAGATGCTGATGAAAATATCTCTTTCAGCTGATTAATCTCCAACCGTGCTCTCTCCAACTCCTTTTCCAGTTTATGCATTCTTTCTCTCTCTTCACTCTGTTGGAAAGTGACTTCTTTCCATGCATTGTACAAAAACTGCTCCATTGCAGTTTTCAGTTGATTCGTTTTTAGAAACGATTCTGGGGAAGTGTTGACGTTTCCAGTCATTGACGCTGGTTCAACGCTCCTAGCCGGTGTTAGTTGACTCATAGTTGCGTCGTCCTCTGTTTCCTCCTCCTCTTCGAACTCTGGCAGTAGGAAGGTTGGCAATCTTTTGGGAGTCGACATTCCTCACATTCTTTACATTCCTTAGCCGGACTAGATGGTAATTCAGCACTGAACTGATTTTTCGGCGCAGGGCACTGAACTCGCGCACAACAATTAAAACACTGAACTCAGCACTTTAACTATTGCATACACTATTTCAACTACCCTCACTAAAAAAACTACGTCTGCTCGCTACGACTGCTCGATCGATACTCAAATACAATGAAACAATTATTAATGTTGAGTACATTAATAGAGGCGACATAGGCCTTCAATGATAACACGTGTAAGCCAAGGGTAGCTATCAAATACAATGAAACAATTATTAATGTTGAGTACATTAATAGAGGCGACATAGGCCTTCAATGATAACACGTGTAAGCCAAGGGTAGCTATCAAATACAATGAAACAATTATTAATGTTGAGTACATTAATAGAGGCGACATAGGCCTTCAATGAAAACACTTGTAAGCCAAGGGTAGCTGTCAAATACAATGAAACAATTATTAATGTTGAGTACATTAATAGATGCGACATAGGCCTTCAATGAAAATACAATGAAACAATTATTAATGTTGAGTACATTAATAGAGGCGACATAGGCCTTCAATGAAAACACTTGTAAGCGTTCACTGATAGAAATTCATAATGAAGCTGTTATAAGACAATTATATTTTTGATGGATGAATATTTTATTCACTTTTATTTTGACTTGAATTTCTTTCTCAATAAAAATATAACTAGAGTATAAGTTTCTTATATTCTGATGATTTATTGTATGATTGTGATTTTGTTTTCATATGACTCATATATTGTTCTGATTTCAGAATTGTTCCAGTATAAATATAGGCCTATGCACTTCTAATAAATTGTATCATTTCTAGGTTTCTGATTAATAATATATGCTAACCAGCCAGTCCAGTTGTTAATTGTAATATTCACGTCGAGTTTGTTAATATTATTGTAAACGTTTCTCTTGATTTTTTTTTTATTACGATTCATTTGCGGTTGCTTCAAAGTAGTCTTTTTTTGTTTGTAAGAGGTTCTGTTACGCATAAACATGTCAATTATGGTACAATTTGCGTCATTTCTCATTCTCACGACTTTCACGGCGCAAGTGGAGGCAGTCAGGGTCTTCGCGGGAGTTTTCTACAAGGAGCTACGTCACGCTGTAGCGTATGAATCATCGGTTCCACTAACATACGAGATAGATTTCCCGGCAGCTCAGCTCGACATCTTGCAGGCGGAAAGGGTGTTCTGGCCTAACTGTCAACAAGAGGATTGCAGTTTAGCGGATGCGGTAGAAGTTTTGTATAATTCTACAAACGGAATTCTTCGCAATAGTCATGCTGCTTTCAACTCTTCAATTCATTTGGGAACTCAAGCTTCACGAAAAACCAGAGCGATCGATGTTGTCTGCGATTTTCTTCATTTTTGCTGTGCAGTAGCGACGGATGGTGAACTTCATAAGCTGGAATTCAACGAAAAACATGTAACTGATCACCTCAACGCATTCCAAGGGTTGGTTGCAGACGACCACAAAGATTTAATTCGGATTTCTCGCAACTTGAGGCAGTTTGCTAGAAAATTTTCTCAGCAATTTCACGATGCGTATAGCAAATTAACAGACAGTATGAGATTATTCGTACAACAGAATGTATCGGAGGAGAAAACACTGTTCACAAACCAGTTATTAACTTACATTTTTCACCTCTACTCACATGTAAATATTTTATCACGGCAGGAATTCATAAATACTGCGAAGGAACGCTGTGATAAAAAGCTTTTACCCTTTTCGCTGGTACACCCCAATTTATTACGTTCAGATCTCTTCAGATTGGAGAAAGGATATAAGTCGAAAGGACACCAGTTAGCTATACCTCTATCGGATTTGCAGCGATATTTTGATCTTCCACTTACGACTTGCGTGGTGAAGGAGAACTCCATGGTGCTTAGCTTAAAAGTACCGTTGGTCAGCATCGGCGGACAGTTTCAATTGCACAAGTATGTGAGGACACCTATGTATTTCGACGGCCAGATTTGTCAGCTTCAGCAGCAGGATTTCGTTTTGGTGCGGAGACAGGAGGACGGTGAGATTCAGGTCATCTCGGGAGATCAACTCTCTTCTTGTCGGGCACAGGACGATTTCTTATGCTATCTTCCGCGGCTGGTGCATGGAGGACATATGTCATCGAGATGTATGCATCACTTGTTTGCGGCGACAGAGCTGAAGGACATCCAACAATATTGCAGTTTAAGCTGTCGTCCAGCTAAGCAGGAGTTGGAGATAGTCGAATTTACGCCTTCGGAGTATATCGTCGCGAATATACAGGCCAACACTACAGTCACTTGCGAGGGAGGTTCATTTCATCATCTTCAACCTATTCCGGGAGCAATGTATGTGGTTTTACCCTGTCATTGCGAGATTTCGGTCGGCGGGAGAATAATGGTGAGAAAGACTTTTCCGTGTGACGCAAATGTTGATAAACAACCTCAGGTTCTCCATTACTTACCTTTACATTGGGTTAAGTTTAATTCGTTAAAAATTGATGTTTTGCAACCGCATTTCAATCCTAATTTTGTTAATTTTAGCGAAATTTTAAAAACTGATATAGATATAAAGGTTCCGGAATTTACAGTTCAAGACGTAATATCGTCAGATATATTTCACAAAGTAGATCTTCCAAATTCTTGGGGAGATGTTGTAAATTCCTCTAGTTTTGTTTTTTATATATTATTTGGCTGGTTAGGGTTTTTAACTTTATTCTGTGCATATTTAGGCATCAAGTTGTATGTGTGTAAATTATCTGCTGTAACGGTAGCACAACCCAAGATACATATAATCGATAGTTAAGAGTTATATAGTTACTTTTTGATGGATTAACTGTTTTATTGTTTTTTTTTCTTGACTATATAGTTATGAGTCATAATGTACTTATAAAGTTTTTTTTCTTCTTCGATTTTTATTGCAGCTTTTGAAGTAGTTCAATGTTGATTCACAAATAAATATATTGTCAATTGAGATTTTCTTTTCATAATAAGTTGAATATTCATGTATATTAATGTGTATTTGAAATGGCTTCATGTTTGGCATTGACTGAGTATATTAATACCCAAAATTTTACTTGTGTGGTGTGAGCTCGTTCGATAGGACTGTGAGTAAAGTCCGGCTGTTCTGGTGAAGGGGATAGATTTTGTTCTTGTTTTATAATAAAGTTTTCCTATCACAGTTCGGGCAGTTTAAAGAGAATTGTATTATTGAATAGGAAGGGATCTGAACCCACTTCATTAGATCAGTTTTTTTTGTTTTTAATTAATAATTAACGTCGCGTTTCAACCAGTGGATGCCAAATTGGGAAGCCATTTTCATAAAGGTAGGTGACTACTGAGTCATTGTTTTAAATTTTCCATAACCACAACAAATGAATCTTCACTAGCAGCAAAGCGAGTAGCCCTTGAAATATTCATCTGTTTATTATTATTTCGTTATTTCTAATTATAATTCTAATTTGTACAAATAATTTATTGTTTTGTTTTAATTATCAAAAACCTGTACGATCATTTCTTGTTTTTCATTTTCCATCCTTACATACTCGGTGAAGGCACATATTGCTTACATATTGGTGGAGGCTCAAGGGTTTTTAATCCAGCTTTTAAAATTTGGACTTTTCCGGTTACCTCATTGAAGATTCAATTTTTGTGGTTGCATTTTTCATTATTAAATAATTATATGTTTTTATTTCAGTGAAATTATGGGTGAAGTAGTTGAGTTTAAACCTTACGGGGCTCTAGAAACAGTTAGTAGGATGAATTTCGAGGATTTATTGAATTTGTGGAACAATAATTGATTACTAATAATGGATTTTAACGGATGGAGAATGATGATTATAATTGAACAGATTAATTTTGAGATTCACGATATTGGAAGATTTACGATTATATTGATTTTGAATTGCAAAAGCTATGACAATTGAAGATTTTGTACGATTGCAAGATTTATTATCAATTCTTATTAGAAAGAATTAGATATTTATGATGACATGAGAAATTAATGATTATTAAGATATGATTGAATAGGATAAATTTATTATTATTGGAGAGATATCGATATTTGAGATATGGAGAATTTATGATTATTGAAACCAGATTAATTGGAAATTTATTATTTATTATTGAATAGAATTGGATTGGAACAGATTAACAATGGAAAAACTTAGACCGTTACTATTACCGAAATTTTTTGATGGAAAAGATGAAGAATTTGACATTGATGATTTTTTCAACTATTTTGAAAAGGTTGCCTTAGCGAACGGTTGGGATGAAAAAGATAATTTATTATACTTGCGGTTTTGTTTGAAAGGAAGTGCTGAGAAATATTTTGACGTTATTGAGAATGATTTGACTCGACAGGACAAATTTGAATATATGCCAGTGAAAGAAAAATTGGTTAATTTCTATCGATCTCCTCTCAAATTGTGGAAACTAGAAAAGGAATTAGATACTAGTAGCATGGAATTTGAAGAAGATGGTAGAGATTTTGTAGCACGAGTCTTATCCCTATGTAGAAAAGTAGATTCGAATATGCATGAATCTCGGATTATCAGGATAATTTTAAGAGGTTTGTCTTCAAATATATTTGAAAGAATTATAATGTTATCAAATAGTACTATTGTAGAATTGTATAAAAATATTGAGAAATATGAATTATCATGTCAGTATTTGAATGAGTGGAAATTTGGACAGGTGCAAGTAATTAATGATATTATGGAACCAGAATTTGAAGAACTATTGGAAATCGGGAATGAGTTTGAAAATGAGAATTGTTTAGAAAATGCTATTATCTGTGATGATATTGATTCTTGTAATTATTATGTTTCAAATGAAGTGGATGTATATTGTCATGTTAGTAACTTCGAGATTGAAAATGGGTTGGATGAAGTTCTTATTTGTAATGATTGTGATTTGAATGAGGAAGATATAATTTACAAAGAGGATAAAGATAGGGAAATCATTCTCAATAACGTCAAAATATTTCTCAGCACTTCCTTTCAAACAAAACCGCAAGTATGATAAATTATCTTTTTCATCCCAACCGTTCGCTAAGGCAACCTTTTCAAAATAGTTGAAAAAATCATCAATGTCAAATTCTTCATCTTTTCCATCAAAAAATTTCGGTAATAGTAACGGTCTAAGTTTTTCCATTGTTAATCTGTTCCAATCCAATTCTATTCAATAATAAATAATAAATTTCCAATTAATCTGGTTTCAATAATCATAAATTCTCCATATCTCAAATATCGATATCTCTCCAATAATAATAAATTTATCCTATTCAATCATATCTTAATAATCATTAATTTCTCATGTCATCATAAATATCTAATTCTTTCTAATAAGAATTGATAATAAATCTTGCAATCGTACAAAATCTTCAATTGTCATAGCTTTTGCAATTCAAAATCAATAATAATCGTAAATCTTCCAATATCGTGAATCTCAAAATTAATCTGTTCAATTATAATCATCATTCTCCATCCGTTAAAATCCATTATTAGTAATCAATTATTGTTCCACAAATTCAATAAATCCTCGAAATTCATCCTACTAACTGTTTCTAGAGCCCCGTAAGGTTTAAACTCAACTACTTCACCCATAATTTCACTGAAATAAAAACATATAATTATTTAATAATGAAAAATGCAACCACAAAAATTGAATCTTCAATGAGGTAACCGGAAAAGTCCAAATTTTAAAAGCTGGATTAAAAACCCTTGAGCCTCCACCAAATATGTAAGCAATATGTGCCTTCACCGAGTATGTAAGGGTGGGAAAATGAAAAACAAGAAATGATCGTACAGGTTTTTGATAATTAAAACAAAACAATAAATTATTTGTACAAATTAGAATTATAATTAGAAATAACGAAATAATAATAAACAGATGAATATTTCAAGGGCTACTCGCTTTGCTGCTAGTGAAGATTCATTTGTTGTGGTTATGGAAAATTTAAAACAATGACTCAGTAGTCACCTACCTTTATGAAAATGGCTTCCCAATTTGGCATCCACTGGTTGAAACGCGACGTTAATTATTAATTAAAAATAAAAAAAACTGATCTAATGAAGTGGGTTCAGATCCCTTCCTAATCAATAATACAATTCTCTTTAAACTGCCCGAACTGTGACAGGAAAACTGTATTATAAAACAAGAACAAAATCTATCCCTTTCACCAGAACAGCCGGACTTTACTCACAGTCCTATCGAACGAGCTCACACCACACAAGTAAAATTTTGGGTATTAATATACAAAGTCAATGCCAAACATGAAGCCATTTCAAATACATATTTATATCAGTCGCACAAGCGAGCACGTTTGTTATCAAAAACAAAAGAGAAGCTACAATAATTTTGATAACAAATGAAATAAACAATCTTTCTGTCGATGACAAAAACTGTTCAAAGACAAAAACATTGTTCATTAAACTTTTCTAAATTAAAACTCTAAAATCCTGATCAATATGAGATAAATATATGATTCATATATATGTCCCATATGACCAGGTGACAATACCCTGTATAGTTATCTATCAGCTCTATCAACTGGCATGAGTCTCCTTTCTGGGAAACTAATGGGGGGTCCACCCCATCCTTCAGAAATGGACTTAGTAACCTCCTTCTCGTGCATGAGGTAGGTAGGTAGCGCAGTTCATAAAAAGAACACATAGTCGAGATATTTCATCTCTAGAACAGCTGTTTTGACGACTTTAAAAAAATGACGACTGAAAAAAATCGAATTTCACAATTTACACAAAGGAAAAAGTACTCTGAAAACAATTATCTATACACATATACAGAAGTCTGATCGTAGTTTCAAATATGAGCAAGGAAAGTTGTGTGAGTGTACTACATCAGATTTTTGATGATGTACTTGTATAAATCAATGAAAGAATAAAAGGCGTGAGCGGAGGAAAGTTGCCCAGTCAGTATTTTCTCCGATCACCTGTGATGAGTAGACATGAGTAGGAATGAATGAATGACTATAATTCATCGCTTAACTAAATAGAATTGAGTATTTTAAACGAGAATGAACAGTTAATATTATATCAATAAACCTGTATCAGCTACCGTCTCTAGAAGGCATTAACAAGACAGATGATCGGCAAAGCTGCTTTTCTATCTTTCTCCAATGCCATTATAACGTGGACCTCACTATAGGACTATAGACTAACTTGTACCGTCTCTACCAAATGTAATATAGAAAAATTAGATGACTAATGAGATGGTGTGTGAGAACTGGGAACAATGTTAATTGAAAACTGAACAATTATGTATGACTAGCAGGTAACCCGTGCTCCGCAAGGGTCTAATTGGAAACTTGACCTACTGAAATCTAGAAGAATTTAAAATAGGCCTATAACCATCCTCCGTAGATTAGAAATCTAATTGAAAAATTTCAAAAATTTAAACAGGAGAGTAGTTCAGACTTAATGATGCATTCCCTAATATACTGTACGTGCAATTCATTCCTTTTATTACATATATTATAGATTATAGATGATATATTTCTGACTGATAGATGATGAGAAGGAAATTTATTTATTTTCAAAATTATTTTTTTCTGATTTATAATTAAAAACGAATTTGAATTTGACATCCACAAAAAGTGTACTTTGTCTGCTTGTGTGACAATGGCATCTTAAATTCTTCAATTTGTTTGAAATGGATTCCACTAGTTCCATATTTTCTTCAGATCTTTTTAAAACTTTATTTTTATTTGCATTATTTTCTTTTATAATTGCATTTATGAAATTTGTTCCTAGTACGTTCTGATTCTCTCTTTCTTTCCTTCTTATGGATGTTTCCACTTCAATCAGTTGGTCTTTCATGACAAACACTTTTGTTATCTAAATTTATATTATTGCAGTTTTGTTAAGAAACTTCTTGTCATCAATTCTATGCCAGAATGAGAGAGTTAATTTTGTGGTGTGGAACTAACTGTTTAATGATTTTTCATATCTATTATTTATTTTGGACTAAAATTTTATAAAAATTGTACACGTGAAATTCTAACCTTATCTTGGACTTAGTCACTTATAAATTTGGAAGAAAAATAGCACAAGGACTACCTTATTATTTCATCTTTCAATGTTATTACATTAGTGCCATTTGCATTGTAAATAAATAAAAATAAATAAATAAATAAATATCTATTGTAAAACATTTACAAGGATTGGTCTTTATGAAAAAAAATAAGTAACCTTGAAGAACTCGTAGTTGTCAATGAAGTCAGTGACCTCGTCGAATGGCTCTGGTATCATGAAAAAAGCGGTTGGATTGTACAAATCCCACTACAATCACACAGAAATGAATTCATAAATCAACACATGTAGGCCCGGTTTCCGAGCTCGGGATTCACTTCAGCTAAGTGAGCTTAGAATTAAATCACTGTACAAGGGTACAATAGGTTTGTAAGATTAATATGGCCAACTGCTTCCGTGGTACAAGAGCTACTGAGGATATGACTTGAAATCTAAAGGTGCGTACAGATATACGCGCCGCGAACATGAGCATTCACTTTTAATCAGCTGACTATATCTGTATTTTTACAGAAACGGTAAGACACAGTTATAAAAAAGCTTGGCATTAGCTGATTAAAAGTGATTTGCTCATGTTCGCGGCGCGTAAATCTGTACGCACCTTAAGACTTAGAGAATATGACTTAGGATCTAAGACTTGGAGAATATGACTTAGAATCTGAGAATATGACTGACGTGAGTGTGCGAGGAGTCAGGTTGTCTATTACTGTACGGTCTTGACAAGTTGGCACCTTCGGTCCTACTTGACGGCAATGGTATATTTTTACAAGAGTAGAGGTTGTCGCATATGGCCAAAATGAACAGGTGTCAGGTTGTCGGGGTGACACCTAGATAGCGACCCGTCTAAATGTTTAGACAGAATAACTGGAGATAAGCAGCCAAGTCTAGAAGATCTATAGAAAAGAGTGTTTAGAGACACACTGTTGGTAGAAGTTGTTGAATGCGAATGAGTTGTTAATGATGGAAGAGAAACACCCCTAGTGAATCTGTGACAACCCACTGACAGATAGATAGGCACCAACACTCTATCTTCTGTTGTGAAATTTCCAAGAGGATAATCTCCATTCTTCTCTAAGGTTGGTGACGTTTCAAATTAGGATAGAATCAAAAACGTCTCTGTTGGGAAGGCGGAACAGGTTTTCCTAGCCAACAAAAGTGAGTAACATTATTTACAAGTTCTCAAATATACCTTACAGTTGTGTTTGTGAGTGATGTTGTGGTACTTTTCCATAATGAAAACACAAATTGAAATATTGTCAAAACACAATTTTATAACACTTTTATACACAATTTTACAAAAGTGGTTGACAAATGCAATTTGTGTTTTCATTCTCAAAAATACACTGCTTGCCATTGTTTATGTAATTCATCACTAATAGCGAATTACTAATCGAAGTTTTGTTACTTCATCGACCAACAGGGCCCTCGGCTGAGGGGGGGGGGCTGAGTGGGCAAATGCACAGGGGCCCGGGCATCAAGGGGGCCCGGGCATCAAGGGGGCCCGGGCATCAAGGGGGCCCGGGCCCATATTAATTTTTTTACAACATTCTGCCAACTTGATAAGAGATTTAACTGGGTACGGTATACTTGAGATTTTCACTGGCAAAGCAAAACATGACAATTATCATTGTACGGATGCATTTTTAGTACCTAATTGTACAAGGCTGAGATGAATTTGATGCTAAATTGGTATGTGCTAGTTCCTCACACGTGCAGTGTGCTTGGCGTTGGAGGTCAGGTCGCATTCAAGTTTTCTAAGATTAATATCATTCAATGTGTAGTCTTGTCGAAGTGTTGTTTTTCAGTGATTTACTGATTGATATTTGAGTAACAAAAAATGTTTAATAAATCATTGAAATCTCTGAATTGGATTAGAGAATTGCTACAAATCATGAAATAAAATATAAAAAAATTAAATTTGGAGTATTGGAGCTTAGTCATTGGAGTTAGGCCAGTGTTGGAAGAGACCAAGCCAAGTTATCAAGTCGTCTTTTAAAATATGAACACAGAACACTCCACTAACTAATTTTGTGACAATTAGCTTTGTAATTTATAATTTTGTAATATGTTACATCATTGGTGATAAACGTTTTCCTTTTTGTCAGTGAATAAAAATATCAAGTACTGACTAAAACTTGTGACTTCTTTCAGCTGGGTTTACACCAAAGTTATTAACGAAATGTTAATAACTTAATCCTCATAGATTCTATTAGATTGAACGGAACTTGACAAACACTTTTTTTCATCATGTGTATGATAAGTTCTGTTCAATCTAATAGGATCTATGAGGATAAAGTTATAGGATTAACATTTTTTTAATAACTTTGGTGTAAACGCAGCTCTAGTTTGCTATTTCAAATGTGCTTATTATCAACCTATTATCATTTGAAAATTATATCGCTTGTGTTAGAATTGGTTGATCCTCAAAAAGATTCCACCCTTGTGCTAAGGGGGTGTGGTTGTTCAAAGGTACCATTTTTTGGTTTCTCGCATATAACTCGAAAACTATGCATTTTACAGACATGACTATTCTATAAGAAATTGAAGCTTATATAATTTCCTACAATATTGATCCAACAACTTTTTCTATATCTCTTCCACTTTTTGAGATGTCCGCTCTAAAAGATGTGACATTTAAAAAAAAAACACATTTTCCAAAAATGTCACATCTTTTTTCCAATCTATCTAGTCCAATCTAATCTAGTTGTTGTCCAATCAACACATTTTTCTATCTCTTTCACTTTTTGAGATATCCGCTCTAAAAGACGTGACATTAAAAAACAGAAAAAAACACATTTTCCAAAAATGTCACATCTCTTAGAGCGGATATCTCAAAAAGTGAAAGAGATAGAAAAATGTGTTGATTGGACAACAACTAGATTAGATTGGACTAGATAGATTGGAAAAAAGATGTGACATTTTTGGAAAATGTGTTTTTTTTTAAATGTCACATCTTTTAGAGCGGACATCTCAAAAAGTGGAAGAGATATAGAAAAAGTTGTTAAATCAATATTGTAGGAAATCATGTAAGCTTTAATCTATTATAGAATAGTCATGTCTGTAAAATGCATAGTTTTCGAGTTATATGCGAGAAACCAAAAAATGGTACCTTTGAACCACCCCACCCCCTTAGCACAGGGGGTAGGGGTGGGGACTTTTGATATGTTTACTTCCTCACTACCCTAAACAGAACTGCGGGGTCAAAAATTGTCTTCCAAACTTTTCCATCTATACCCTTTTTTGAGCATTCATTGCCTGGACTAAAAATAAATATAAAAATAAAAAATATAATAAATAATTTATGCAGGAGACGACACTGCCTGAGAGTCAACTCAACAGTTATCAAAACTCGCTGAGTAAAAGGTGTTCAAAAGTGATCATTAGGCGGTGGGCAGACCACCTCGTAAATTTAAAGCTCATTATGTGGGAAAAAATTATGGACTTTGATTTGCTCTGGCCAATAATTATTATGATTGTTTGTAAAACTAGACTATAGTGAAGTCCACGTTAGAATGGCAGTAGACCTATTTGATTGGTAATGGTTTTGCTATCCTTGTCTATCATTCAACAAAGCGGATAGCGCTATCTCTTTCTCGCTTTGCTCTGTTGCCAGATTGTCTTTTAACAATGTAGAATTAATAATTAATTAACAAAATATTCCATCTTATTTATGGATATTCATCATGAAATTATTGAAAAATATAATTTCTTGCTTGATAAAATATAATTGATTATTTTAAATAAGAATGAATAATTAAAATATTACATCAATAAACCTGTATCAGCTACCTTCTATAGAAGCCATTTCTCACTGTAGATTCAATTTGCAAATGTAGACTATAACTACTATTATACTCTTTCTCTCCTTGAATTTTATTTTAGTCCAGTCAAATGGTCGTTTTTCAGAAAACAGCCCCGAAAGAATTTTTCTCGACAGCTCCACTTGAAAGCTCTACTTTTTTCAATTTTCTCATTTTATCTCGTAAACCTTGAGTTTCTCAAGAAAAATCATTTCTGACAAAATTAAAGAGAATATAATTTCCAATTAATTCAATTGTCGGGCAGGATTCTACCATGTTTTGTTCGGAGCTACGAATTTTCAAAAAAGGGGTATTTTTAAGGGGTTTTTAAAATCATGCAAATCTACCCCTTCTACCCTAAAACACCTTGAATATTTTTCTAGTATGGATAAAAAACCACACATCACATGAAAGGACGATTCATTATGAAAAGGATTCCTTAGGAATTTTCGAATTTAGTAGTGGGGGGAGGGGAATACATCCAAAAATAGAAAATCAGTCCTACAGCCAAAATACAAATTTTTCATTATAATACCTTTTCAAGGCCTTCCTAACAAAAAAATACATATTTCGGTTGAAATCATCTCACGAGGGCTATTTCCTATGAGAATCACCCGTTAGAAACATTTAATTTAGGGTATTTCCTACATTATTGATTTAACAACTTTTTCTATACCTCTTTGACTATTCGAGATATCCGCTCTAAAAGATGTGACATTTTTGGAAAATGTGTTTTTTAAAAATGTCACGTCTATTAGAGCGGATATCTCAAAAAGTGAAAGAGATTGAAGAAAAAGTTGTTGGATCAATATTGTAGGAAATTATGTAAGCTTCAATTTCTTATAGAATAGTCATGTCTGTAAAATGAATAATTTTCGAGTTATATTCGAGAAACCAAAAAATGGTACCTTTGAACCATCCCCACCCCCTTAGCACAATGGGTAGGGTTGGGGACTTTTGATATGTTTACCTCCTCACCACCCTAAACAGAACTGCGGGGTCAAATATTGTCTAACAAACTTTTCCATCTATACCCTTTTTTGAGCATTCATTGCCAGGACTAGAGGCGGTGTGCCCACCACCTAATGATCACTTTTGAACACCTTTCACTCAGCGAGTCTGCATAATTTATTTATTTATACATTGATACCAGTGGCGGATCTAGAATTTTATTTTGGGGGGGGGCTGAACAGGGGAAAATTTTGTGAAAGGGCTTACATTTAATGAAGTTAATTGTTGAAGTTTTATGGAGTAAAAACGTGTGTTTCACAGTAAAAGTTTTCAGGATGTTTTGTTTATTTATTTAATAATGAAATACATTGAAGTTAATAAAAGACAGATTAATGTAAATGTAACTAAGATATTATACAAAGTATTAAAACGTTAACGGATATCATACAATTGAAGACGTAGTAGTGGAATTAGGTCATTCTTGCCAATGAATATACTTTACCAGCTTCAAACTAATTATATTTGTATAAAATTTACATTCTCACAAAAAAAAAATTTAGGCGTTTTGGGGGGGGGGGGGGCTTGAGCCCGAAAGCCCCCCCCCCCAGTAGATCCGCCACTGATTGATACATATAATATCATTCTCAACTATGAATGATTTTTATCATTGAAGATTATGAATAATCTTTTCGAGGTGACCGCCTCCTTCGACTCGGATGGTATAGCTCTGGTTGCTCTATTGCTCTGCCTGCTAAAAGGCGCATTCCTGTGACAATACAATAACTACGACCATTATCAAGCTAATACTAGGAAGTATTACAACCTAATACTAGTAAGCCACTTTTTGTTGAGCTTGGCATTCTTACGGTGGTGAGCTAGTAGAGTCAGTAGTCTAATTTCATTTTCTTCATATTTCTTTCATTTTCTATGAATTGTAACATGTATCGATTTCGGTAATAAAAAGTTTCATTGCCAAAATCGATACATGTTACAATTCATAATATATAAATTATAAAATCATCCTATTAATTCCTTAGAAATAATTCGATAACGGAGATCAAATTTGAAGAAAATTTAAACAAAACAATAACCGTAGTTATCTCTGCAAGCAAAAGATCAGCCGCATATATCAATGAATTTTGTAAAACTTTTGTGGCTGAACGGCGATAATGAATGTTCCATTTATTGACATTATAAGGTTAGTTCTGTTCACTAGACAACACACTTCACCCACTATTCTCAATTGTAGTGAAAACAGTTACTCGACCATGTGAGTAGAGTAGAGTTAGTATGCCAGTTACTCGACCACTAACTCTACTAGTGAAAACCAGGCTTCAGTCTCACAAAAATAATCGTTCTCACGATTGCGTTTCTCACACACGCAAAGACACACACGCATTTCGTTTGTGTGGGTGAAATAGCTGCGATAAGCAGTCCACGTGTTCGACATGTTGCGACTTGTTTTGCTTGCAAGGCTGAGTCAAGGTCAACTATCTTTCCAATTTTCCGAACAATCCATTCCGCATTAGAACTTTTTGTTGGGGAGAGATTTTGAAACATTATCATAACCCACACAACGAAAATGAGCCATGATAGCGAAATTCTGATTACAGATACAGATTCAGCGTTTAATAGTACTTGCCTACGGCACGTATTTCAAGGAGGATAAAAAAATTTAATTTGGAAAAAATATGTTTTCAAACCACAAAAGCTATTGCCGGCAGGCTTAGTCTAGTCTCTAGTCCTTGTATTATTGTATTGTATTATAATTTGTATGTATTATTGTATACAGAGTGAGTCATATGTATGGGAACCCTTCAATAAGTTGGAGACTGTTGTAGATATAATACTGTAACTTCCAGGATAAGTTATTGACCAAATACTCTACCTTTTGACGTACAACTGGATTTTAACCCCTCATAAGGGGGTGACTTAGGGGTTATAACTCGAATATTTTAAATGTAAACACCCATCGTGTGATACATCATTTTCAAGGCATTTTTGAAACAAGAAAGATGGCATCAATGGAAATGTTCTATGATACTTGTATTAAGAATGGCGGCTGATTGAAGTTTTAGTTTTTAAAGAAATAAAGGGTTGTAACTCAAATATTTTGAATGTAAACACCCATTGTGTGACACATCATTTTAAAGGCCTTTTCAAAACGAGAATGATGACATCAATGAAAATTTTCTATGATAATTTTTTCCAAAATGGCGGCTGATTGATCTTTATCAATTAGGCTACATTCTTTGAAAACTGAAACTTCAATCAGCCGCCATTTTTAATACAAGTATCATAGAACATTTACATTGATGCCATCTTTCTTGCTTTAAAAAGGCCTTTAAAATGATGTACCACACAATAGGTGTTCACATTTAATATATTCGAGTTACAACTCTTAAATTACCCCCTTATGAGGGGTTGAAATTCAGTTGTACATCAAAAGGTAGAGTATTTGAGCAATGACTTATCCTGAAAGTTACAGTTATATATCTATAACAGTCTCCAACTTATTGGAGGGCTCCCATACAAATGACTCACTCTCTATATTTTGTGTGTGTAGATGATCGAATAAAATAAAAATATCGGGGACCGAGCTTCGCTCTGGAGTACAAAAGTATAAAACATTTTTACGAAAGAAGAAATTATAATAAAATTCATAGTTCATACAGAAATGTTCTATCTAATCACAGTAAATTTCCCTCACCCGGTTGCACAAAAGCCGGTTAAATTTTAATCCTGATAAATTTCACGTGAACCAAATCAGAGAAGACCATTTAAAAAAGATGGATCTACTGGAATTTATCGGGATTGAAAATAATCCGGCTTTTTTGCAATCGGCACTAAGTACCTGATTGAATGATTACAAAAGTTCAACAGCTGAGTCATAATTTTGACACAGTCCCACACACATGAACTCCCTCACTCACTTCCATCATCAACAGACGACAAAATAATTATTATCAGCTGTTTTTCCAAGGATAAATAATAATTATTATCCTTTTAATGTCCATCAGCGAGTTTTCCCAGAGATGAGACCTAGTGCAATCAAATTTTTATATTATAAACCTACTATGTTCTGAATTTCGTGAGAATCGTAAGAGCCGTTTTCGAGATCCGGTGAAATACAAACATATAAACAGAAATTGCTCGTTTAATAGTATAGGATATTTGATAATGCTTAATATTTGTAATGTAGTATTGCCGATAGAGCCTACACTTGAAGGCTATAGGATTTGTGTATTTGTATTATTGTATTGATTCCTTGCAGGCAGGTAACCTTCTATTCCCCTATTTCTATCCATTCTGGTTCCGTTATACCAGCACACCCTCACCTGCATAGTGTTTCCATCCCTCTCATCACATACATCCCTTCTTTGTCTCATTGTCTACCCTCCCACTCTATTTCCTGTTTTTGGCAACTTTCACCTCCCACGAATAGCATGTATTATGCCTTCGCCTTCCATGAGGCAGTCTAGTTTGAACATTCTACCAATGAACACGTGCCCAACTGCAACGCGACACACCACAAATTTCCTACAGCTGGCCTGCCAAATTTGTGGTTATTCGTGGTTTAATTTGTTTAAAGTTTTTTTTGGAGTCAGAAGTTACATTCCGGTCTCAGCTGTGTAGTTTAATAGTGTTACCATCTGTATATTCATACATCTACATGTAATAAAGTTAAAATTTAAAATTCGTATAGTTGCTAATCTCATTAAAGTGTTTAAAAATAAACGAAGAATTCTAAAATTGCTGAAACGTACCGGTATGAGATAGATGAGTGATAGAATAGTTAACTGAGCGATGTAAAGAGAAGAGTGGGGGAAGTTGGGAAGAAAATAAATCCAATAATTGAGAATGTCCTTCTTGAACAGTGACAGTGATAGCACAGTATACATATTCAGCATACCTATTCTGTGGTGATAGGCCTACGTACTCTGAGCGATAATAAATTAATGATTAATCATACATCGCAGTAAGAATCTTCAAGCTGAACCTTTTAGCAGTGGTTTCGGTAAGTTTTCAAATTCATGTTCATAGTTGTTTCAAGGTTATATCATAGAAAAATTAGATGGTAAACAAGTAAGAAGAGTTAAATTTGTGGTTATATCATAGGATCAAGTTGTAAATCGAGCATTTCCCTTGAAGTTTTATAAAATAACGATTAAGCCTTGATCAAAACTTTTTGAAAATTACTCACTTTTGATAAAGAGATCTTTCACTGGGTAGTCATCGACAGGTTGTAATCTTAGTCCAAGTAGTCATTTTTCAGGAAAAAGCCCCAAAATAATTTTTCTCGTCGGTTCTATAAATGATAGAACCTACATACATTGTAGAATAAAATTACCTACATAAATTATAGAACAACATACATTGTATGTTGGGGCGCTGAATTTTGGTGAAGCTGCCCTCTGGAGTGTCAGCAAATTTCAGATTCAAATTCAGCGCCCCGAAATACATATAAAACCGATGAGAAAAATTATTTCGGGGCTGTTTCCTGAAAAATGACCATTTGACTGGACTACTGGGTAAGTGGCACTTTCTGAGAGCTGTTTCTTCAGGTCTGTTGTTTAATGTCTATGTGGAAGGTTAGAGTAGCAATTTTGGTGTATTGTTTTGGTTAGTTGTCTAATGTGTATTGGGGTTGTAATCGAAAAGGATGTGAGATTTGAAATTGGTATGTTCATTTATTGGCCTGAACGTTTTTCCTTCGAACGTATCTAGCGTAATCGTATAACTTTTCAGTCATGATGATTAATCATTGCATTATCATCATGCTGAGTAATCCTGTTGACAGCTGGGACTCTTACAACTCAGCTAAACTAAGATAGATTGAGTTGATCGAGTGAATAGAATTGAAACTTGAATCGGTTCCTAATGTAATTCTTTAGGGAATTAGTTATTTTTTGTTTACAATAACCAGCAGTTGATTGGTTACTAATTCGTCGTTTGTGTGGTTAGAACTGTAGCCTACTGATAGGTAGGTTAGAATTTGAATTACAGTTAGGTACAGTTACAGAATTACACTTTGAATTTCTGATTTGTTCGATAGATTGAACTACCTCAAACTTCGAAGTTTTTTTAGATTTTCAAATTATAAATAATTTTTAAGCCACATATCACATTGAAACAAGCTGGAAGAAAGAGTGAAATAGACGAATGGAGTGATAGTTGACAAACCTGACATTTAAAGAAGATTCATTCATCAGAAAAGTATTGAGACGTGAGATGTCAATAATTAAAGTTCAAGTAAATGACTATATGTGGCTTTTTATTTTGTCTTTGTTTGGTAAAAACTATACAGAGTGTTTCTGATACAAACCGACAAACTTGGTGAGGTTTTTCCTTGCATCAAAATAAAGAAAAATTGTCTAGTAAATATGGGTCCTAAAAATGCTTTATTACTGAGATAATGGAGGAGGATTTCAGTTCTTCCTCAAATTTTCATCATTATAATTTTGTGGCAACCTTATCACCTCACAAACTCCAACAGCCCCCCCCCCCACCAGCTTGTTGTTGGCCGTCCCGTTATCAGTAGCACAAAATCTGGTCACCTTAACTATACTATACTTTTGACGTGAACTATTACTGACTCACTATACACAGATTACCTTCAAACTGTTAGCATTGATTGAATGGAAAGCTGAGTTAAGGAATGCTGACAAATTAAAATTTAATTGAATTTGAAGAGACAGTTTGAAGATAATCTCACTGTATCACAAATCTCTTATCTTAAACTCACTGCTTGCTATTTGAGAACTTAAGAACTATAATGAGGTCCACGTTATAATGGCAGTGTTTGATTAGCAATGGTATTGCTATCCTTGTCTATCATTCAACAAAGCGGATAGCGCTATCTCTTTCTCGCTTTGCTCTGTTGCCAGATCGTCTTTTAACAATGTAGAATTAATAATTAATTAACAAAATATATCATCTTCATGAATTGATAGTAAACATCGATTAAAATAGATAAATAAATTATGAAAATTCATCATAAAATTATTGAAAAATGGATAGCGCTATCTCTTTCTCGCTTTGCTCTGTTGCCAGATCGTCTGTTAACAATGTAGGATTAATAAATTATTAACAAAATATTACATCTTAATTATGAAATTATTGGAAAAAGTAATAAAATATAATTGATTATTTCAAACGAGAATGAACAGTTAATATCACATCAATAAACCTTCATCAGCTACCGTCTATAGAAGGCATTGACAAGACAGATAGATGATCGGCAACGTTGTTCTCCTATCTTTCTCCACTGTTATTATAACGTGGACCTCACTATAGAATCTTGCATTGAATCAGATATTATTAAATACTGTATCATTAAATACTGATTTCGGTAATTTTATCAGTCTTATCAACTAAAACCTGAATTCAATAGTCGTTGGTAGAATAATATAAAAATAAAAGAATAGGTGAGTGAGGTGTAATATTGCTAGATACCACGCCACTTGCTACAGCTTTAGTCGTGTTGCTATCACCCATCAATGAACACATAATTCAAATCTGTATTTTGGGAAAGAGCAGCTGATATTGTTGCGTTGCTATAACCAGGTAGATAGCCTTCTAGCCTAACCTCTCAACTCGGAAAGTTGTTGCAATCATGTTCCTCAATCAATCTACAATATTATTGTCAACTTTCCAATACAGTTATCATTAAAAATTCGACCAAGTCAACTTGAAAATGTGACCGGTGTGGTCACGAAACCATGGTCGTGTACCGAATAGAACTGTGTAGAATTTGACAACATATGTGTGTTTTTATTCAATTACAGTTATCATTGCTGCAACTGAATCGAATTTCAAATAAATTATTACTATCGTATTTCATAAAACTTCAAAGTGAAAAAATACTCACATTCTTTGATGTGGCGACGCCCGTTTCGTGCTGGTATCGCACACATTTTCGAAACGGACGTCGCCACATCAGAGAATGTGAGTATTTTTTCACTTTAAAGTTTTTTGAAATACGATATTAATAATAATAGTGAAAACAAGATGGATAACCAAGAACGGATTAATTATCATTCGAATATAATATTCAATCAATAAAATATGTATGTCTGATATTGGAATCTAGAAATTTTCGCAATTCTTATTATAAAAATTATTATTCTTATCGGAAATAGCTAGTACTCTTTTTGAAACTTTTTAATACAAACACAACTGGTTTCAGCACTCATGCCATTTTCAATTGACAAAAATAAAAATCTGGTGTGGTACACTCACACAACTTTACTTGCTCATTGATCGATTTATAAGCCTCATTAACGAGGATAATTTAGGGGAATAACATTATGCCGATTGGCGGCTAAATAATTAAAACTACGATTATACTATTGTTATTGTGTTCAGAGTACATTTTCCTTTGTTTGAATTATGAAATTTGAAGATTTTTTAAAAGTTGTCAAAACAGCTGTTCTACAAATAAAATATCGACATGTGTTCTTTTGAATAAACTGCTCTACCTACCTACCTTACGCACGAGAAGGAGGTTACAAAGTAAATTTCTCAGGGATGGGGTGGACCCCCTGTTAGTTTCCCAGGGAGGAGACTCATGCGAGTTAATAGAGCTGATGAATAACTATACAGGGTATGAATTTGAAAAAAATCGATCAAGTCATTTTTGAGAAAATCGTGATAGAAATTTAACAAAATTCATTCTTCTCAGGAATATTATGGAGCTCCTGCAATTTTCCCAGAAATGAGACTCATGTCAGTTGATAGGGCTTATAAATAGCTATCTAGGGTTTAAATTTGAAGAAAATCGTTAGAGCCGTTTTCGAGAAAACCGTGAAAAACATGGTTTTTTAGCCATTATCCGCCATTTTGAATTGAATTTTATTGAATTTCTTATTGTCGGATCCTCATGGTATAAGGACCTTAAGTTTAAAATTTCAAGTCAATCGGTTAATTAGGAATGGAGTTATCGTGTTCACAGACACACACACACACACACACACACACACACACACCCTCACACACTGACCAACACCCAAAAATCATGTTTTTGGACTCAGGTGACCTTGAAACGTATAGAAAACATGAAATTAGGGTACTTTAAATTTTTTTGGAAAGCAATACTCTCCTTACCTATGGTAATAGGGCAAGGAAAGTAAAAAATTACATGAGTGCTGAAACTAGTTGTGTTTGTGTAGAAAAGTTTAATAAGATTGCCAGTTATTTCTATAATAATTAAACAATTCAAGTAGCCGTATATAAAAATACATTATTCTTATGAGATTTCTTATCATATCAACTCGTATAGCAGATGAGCAGCCCTTGAATTCGTAATTATTTTCTATGTTGTTCTGGTGGATATCACAATTGAATAAAAACAACTTGATATCGTCCAAACTAAATTTATTGCAATACAGAACAAGTTTCGGGTTTTGATATTAGTGATAGGTTGTTAATAATTAGTTTATTAGTTCGGCTGTTAATATAGTGAAGGATGGTCTAGCAGCATTATAATGGTCTGCTGCATTTCTGAAACATACAAAAAAAACAACATATTATTCTCGATGTTGGCTATTCACCATGAGCTTTTGACTGCTCTCTTGCTGTCTCTCACTCACTCTCTCACTCTGTCTCTCTCTCTCTCTCTCTCTCACACACACACAAAACCTCTCTCACTCTCCTTAAGCCAGGTTTTCATTATAGTAGAGTTAGATTTTCAGACCACCAGACCACCATCGGGCCAGACCACATCAAGCGTTTTTACAGGCGACAACCCAATCAGCCAATCGGAGAGCTTCATGCCCTGCCGACTTTAAGGCTGTCGGTACACTTTTTTATTTCAATTGGATAATCTTTTTCAATATAATTGTAAAGATCATTTATAAGATTGAGAAAAAGTGGCAACTGAAATTTTTAAGTGGTCTAATAAACGAGTTATGGGTTTTTGAAGTGCTAAACTCTTGTTTTTTTCAGATCATAGACGGTCTTGACTATATTAACAGAACTTCTCTTAAAAATTCAAAAAATGTATCTTTCCAAACAAAAACATTTTATTCCCCATATTGTTCATAAATAAAAACTAACATTTTTTTTGTAAATTCGATAACTTGTTTATTTTGGAATAAATTGCGAAAATCGCATATTAGAACAATGATATACTGAATGTATTAAAAAAACTCCAATGGAAAATTCGAAACCGTTTATGATTTGGAAAAATAACGGAGTTTAGCAGTTCAACAACTCGCTTATTAGACCACTTAAAAATTTCAGTTTCCACGTTTTCTCACTCTTATAATGATCTTAACAATTATATTGAAAAAGATTATCCAATTTCAATTAAAAAAGTGTACCAAACAGCCTTAATCCTAAGGGGGCTAAACGATGTTGATTTGTAGCTTGGGCACTACGATTTTTAGTGACATTAGTGGCAGATTTCCCTGGGCAAGTACTAATACTATCTTGTGAACTCTCCGTGGCGCTTCTCCCTCTACTCGACGACTACTATGCTGATGAAAACAGTCACGAGCAAGTAGAGTCGTGCCAAAACGATCATTGACATTTTAAGGTTAGTTCTTTACACTGGACAACACACTTTACCTACTACTCTCAATTGTAGAGAAAACAGTTACTCGACCAAGTAAGTAGAGTAGAGTTAGCTCGGTATGTTTTTGAAGGGACGGATTCAAAGATCCAAAGGTTCAAAGAATCTCACACGTCAACCGAAACTTATTGTGTGCACTCGGTAGAGTTGGTATGCCAGTTACTCGTCCACTAACTCTACTAGTCAAACCCAGGCTTTATCAGTGCTGCTATTATTATTCATTTATGAAGACAACAGGTAACCCCATTTTGTCTTCTCCACAAGTACATTAGGCAATTAAATTCAAACAAATAGAAGAAAATACATAAAAATACAGTATTAGAGAGTGTAACAGCCAGAAAATAGGTTGAATGAATGGTTGGAGAAGAATAAAATAATAAATCAGGAACAGGCGTGTTCTAGGGAAGGATACAGTATAATTGATAAAATATTAATTTCATACAGCATCATCAATGTAAAACTGAATCCATCTGTAGACTTGCTGGCCGCTATGGCTTCGTATGAAATGAGCAATGCTATCCAGAGATTGTCAGTTTGGTGTAAGGGTAAGCATTCCTGACCGGCAATTAGGAGGTACTGGGTTCGATTCCCGGGCTGACAAATAGTTTTTGTATAGTAGCGCTCATCGAATTTCCATCTAGCTGTTTACCCTGTTGTCAATATTTGCAGTAGCAGAAGTCTTCAGGGTGATTTGAAGCATTTTATTGGGATTTTCGTTTAATAATAATGAATTTATATTGTTTGTATATTGACTTCAAGGCCAAATTAGTACAAGTTGTACTTACAACTTACAAGTTGTACTTACAACTTACAAGTTGTTTCAGATTGTATTATCTGATAAATTTGTGAATATTGTCGAGAAATAATATAAAAATTCATGGGCGTTTGTTTGGTGTAAGAATGGTCGGAATAAGAATAATATATGAAATAATTAAGAACTGAAAAACTGAAGTGAACACCTACAAGACTTAACCTAATTCGGACTATGTGTAGCCTTATCTAAATTTGGGAGAGGAATAGCACAAGGTTACCTTATTTTTTCTCTCCCTATAATTTTTGATGATGTAGGCGAACTTGTTGTGTGAATCAATAATAAAGAATGATGGGCTGAGTAATGAATGCATTCAATGTCGTAAACAGAACGGATTATACAAGGCTGCTCTTTGTGCCCGATTTTGTTCACCCTGTCAATTGATAAAATTGTTGATATTATGGAAGGAGGAATATGGGTGGATGAATTGAATATTACAGGAAAAAGGACTAATTAGCGGTTGAATTGTTTCTGATCGCATCCACGCCGAAAGCATTGCAAAAAATGATAGTATGCTCGAAGCAGACTTGGGGACTTAACAACAGTTAATACAGACAAAACTAAGATAATGGTGATGCAAAGAGGAGCGAAATCAGCCCGACATGAGAGTTGGTACTGGGGAGGAGATTGAAGTGGTGAAATAGTACAAAAATTAAATATTGAGGCGTAACCAGCGACCACATAGCACAAAAAATAGAGCAATGGCATTTCTGTAGCATGAAGCCAAGTCGGCCATCATAGCTGGGTCTATAGTGAGGTCCACATTATAATGGCAGTGTACGATTGACAATACTGTTGCTGTCCTTTTCTATCATACAACAAAACAGATAGCACTATCTCTCTCTCGCTTTGCAATGTTGTCTATTTGCCAGAATATTTTATATTTACTTTTGACAATGACTGTACAAAACTGAACAAAAAATTCTCAGCCGCCATTATTTTTCTTCATTCTATCAAAATACTTGAGTACACAAGTCGTATAATTGATTCAAAATGTATTTTTGGAACGATGAAATAATTTTTAAACATTACCGTATGAGAAACACAAATTAAAATACCTGAAATGACATTTTAAAAGTTGATAACCAACCATCCTAGACTTCATCCATGCTTCAGTTAGCCTACCCGTATAGGTTAGACCTACTCGTACCGGTATAAATAACATTGAAAAGTTATTTCAAAATTAATCCATTGAAATTACTTATTTTAAAAAGGATTTCTATTTTTCTATCATTTTTAAAAGAAATTGGAATAGAATACCTACCAAATAACTTAATTTATGTTGTTTTGAAATTCTGATTGGTTGATCACAGCTTTTTTAATTAGCCGCCATTTCAGGTTTGTATAAAAATAAAAATCTGATCTCAGTTATGGAAGAAAATTTTTGAATCAAATTATGAAAAAATATATTTTCTTGATCAATTTGACATTAAATTCATTATTTTATCAAAAAAATGATAATTATTATTGGATTAAATTTAATGGGATGAATTGAGTAACAGCTTTGTACAGTCAGTGGCAAAATGGAGAGAATTGGCAACGTTTTTCTCCTATCTTTCTTCACTGCCATTATAACGTCTACCTGACTATAGAAACGCAAAATCCAGCTAAGAGACGCTAAAAATTGTAGTGCCCGAGCTACAAATGCAACATCGTTTAGCCCCCTTAGGATTGAGTGAAAATTTTCAAATATGGTGTACTTATACCCAATGAATCACTGATTCTAATGGTGTAACTAAAATTACAAGTTTCTAATCTATTCAGCTTTAATGAGTAAAAAAAGTTGAAAGTTTTTCGCATATTCAAAAACGTGACATGAAAAAGTTGGTATGCGAGGAAAACTTTCATCTTTAGGGCAGGCAAGTTTCATGAGCGAGAAAGTTTTAGATAAAAAAGATGAATATTATTGTTTATTTGAACCTTTTTTTTCTAAGATCAGCCGTTCACCTGATACTTTCCGAAGAACAAGACAAGCGAAGCGCTCATACTGATGCCGAGATTTGTATTATGTGGTCTCTGGGCGTAACATTCGTTCTTTATTTGAATAAATAAAAATATAAATCTGATTACCCTTTTCGAGTTATTTCATCACGACATGTTTCGGATACTAATGCCATTATATAGTGATATATATCAAAATGAAAATGAACTTTATTCTGCCTTTGAATAATACAACAGTTGAATACAATAATCGTTTCAGAATTATACTAGCAGCAATTTTTCATAGACGCTGCCAGTTTACATTCATTCTATATATAAATTTCATAATATAGAGGTAAGAACTGCTAAATAAAATAAATAACAATTATTATCTGCGGCCATTGCGGTACAATGATAAGAATTTTATAAGAAAAATACTGTTTACAGAGAACGAAACTTAGAGTCAAAATTTAGAGTTAAAAATTGAATGTCGAATAACAAAACTAAAACATTCAGAAGCATAGTTCAAACAGTTCAAAATACAATCTGACATGTTAAGATAAAACTTGAAGTAAACTGTCTAAATCATGTTGTTGAAACAACCAAGGTTTTATAATTTTCGTAAAATTTGTAAGGGAGGTAGGTTTTCCTCCTGCAATCATTAAGTATAATGTTATATAGTTTTGGACCTAGATAAACAAATGATTTCGCAAAAAAACTGAAGTTTATTCTAGGTAGTCGTGAGATGGAATCCTCTCTTCGTCTTTCAGAAAAGCAAGGTCTAAAAAACCCATCATAACCACTACGCAAAAAAAAATTCTTAATACTTTAAAAGCAAATGAATGTCGAAGTGAGAAAATACCCAGTGATTGGAACAAATGAAACGAAGGCTCTCTTCGATTTTTGAAAAGTATTATCCTAATAAAGTGCTTTTGTAATTTTTGTAGTGGACTGAAATGTACTTCCGCTGCTCCACCCCAGCATATAATGCCATATTCTAATTTAGAATTTATTAGAGCAAAATATACGGTGCGGAGGATTTTTGTGTTACACAGGTCTCTTAAGTGATAAAATTTACATAGGTCTCTATTAATATTTCCCTGCAAGGTGGCTATGTGGGTGTTCCATTCAAGAGATGAAGATTCCAAGATATTTAATGACATCTACTTGTTCTATTGGTGGACATTGGCATGGAAAATCTACAACTATTTAAATGAAAAATTATGGGTTGAGGTAGAATTTTAGGTGTACGTAGAGAGAAATTGATGAATTTATTTTTTTTAACATTTATTGCCAATCTATTTCTGAGATACCAGTTCTGGAGGAGCTTACAATCCTCATTTATTTTGCTGAACGAATCCTCCCATGAATTGCCCGAGCTAACTAGTACTGTATCATCTGCATAGCAAAAAATTTTCCCATTCAATTTAGCATCACACAGATCATTCACAAATATAATAAATAGTAAGGCTGAGAGCACTGAGCCCTGTGGTAATCCTGTGATAACTGTTAGAAAAGGGCTATGTGTACTGTATTATTTACTTTCGTACATTGGATTCTATCCTTTAAAAAACGAACTAAACCACAGCAACGCTACAACGTTATAGAGATTCAGATTCAGATTCCTTTATTCATGTGTTTAACAAAACATAATTCAACTTACGTTCTAGCGTTAAAAATAAATACCAGTAGCGGTAAAATGACATGGTGAATCATATTAAACTGATGAGTTCTACAATAATATTGAGCAAGAATAATGATGAAAAATGCAAAAGTTAAGATACTACTGTAATGTTTTCACATGAAACTGTGAAGTTTGGACCTTAAGAAGTCCATTCTCAGAGAGGGTATCAAGGATACCCTCCCCTTCAGCACTTAACCGTGAAAAAAGAAAGTTGAAAATTCAAACGAAATATTATGTCTAAGCGAAAAAAATGAAGAAAATATTAATAAGTAAAAACCAAATCATAGAAACGATAAATCAATTAACAGAAAAGAGTAAATAATAATAAGGGGAAAAAATAAAGAAAAAGTTAATTCCCAATAATTAGAAAATCAATATGATATACTAATTGGAATAATGAGGGAGTGAAATTTATTATTAGAAAAAAGATTTGTAGATTTAAATTCAAAAATAATGTTGATGACTAAGGGAAATTATTGTACAAAAGATATTAGTTCATGTAAGTATCAAGATAATATGATTATGAAAGTTCATGGAGGAATAATAATAATTCTAATTGGGAATTATGAAGGCGAAATTATAATACAAAAAAGAGGGGAAGGGATATAGAATAAGGTTGCTAAAATCCACTAGAGGAAGAGTTAGAATAAGAAACAATCTTAAATGTAGCCAATACACATTTTTATGCTAAATTTACACGAAAGAAATAAAAAAGAGAAAACCCATAATTTTTACTTTGGAGTGGAGGAAAATGATTATAGAGGATAAGAATAGGTATTAAGGAAGGTTTAATTGAATGTCATGCTGCTCTAGGGTTGGACAGTTTCAGCCATTTTTTCTAAAAGATAATGTCTCAATGTACGGGTGAAGCCCGCTCGACTCTCTATGGACCTAATTTGATTTGGGAGTGCATTCCATGCACGACAACCGCTAACAAGGAAGGATTTTGTATAAATAGTTGTTCAATGATTTGGAATTCTTAGAGTATTTTCACCTGTTCTAGTGTGGGAAGCATCAATTCTCCTACCTTCAGATACAAATTTAAAATCGTTTTTAAAATAGATTGGTTCACCATATTTTAACAAGTTTGATTATACGAAGCATTCTCTGATCAGGTAACTTTAAAGTTGAACTATCAATATGGGCTTGAGTGATTCGTTCATGTCGTTGTAGAGAGTAAACAAACCTGAGGCAATAGTTTTGACATCGCTGAAGTTTATCGTTTAAGGTTACTTGCATATCATTGAGCACAGAATTACAATACAGTATATAAGATGTGGGAATATGAGCGATTTGACTAGTAACAATCTAATTTTTCTGGGAAGAATATCTTGCACCTTCTTCATTGAATGCATGGCAGAAAATACAAATTTACAAGTCTTATTAATTTGATAGTCTAGAGAGAGAGAGTGAGTCAGCAGTGGCAAAGTTTGATTGAATATGTGTGGATTGTTTTGTGGACCAAAATGAAATGAACATGGAGAGTAATTGGGTAATGTTTGATGCGGTGGTGAGAGCTCTAGTGAGTTATGTATGGTGGGCATATGTGTGGATATAATCAATTTGAAGAAGTACAACGGTTACAGAGCCTTTACCCTTAGTTAGTCTACTATCGTGGTTAAAACTTACACTAACACTGACGTCTATCAGACGCCTTTTTTTCTGGCTTTGATTTTGACCTTTATATATTGTTTTACAATATTGGGTCGCACATAGCACCTTTTTTGACCTTTAACTTTACCTGTAAAAATACTTTAGACCATGAAAAACACCTCTTTGTTTCTCATTTTTGATTTTACAGAATATCATTACACTTTTTTGACAAGTATTTTTTGTTTGACTACTAAGCATAGTAGTTCAAATAAAAATGATCAATATACATCAATTTAGGAATATTCATATTTCTGGAATCCCTGCCACTGCGGCCTTCAATAAAATATTGTTTTTTCTTCTTTATTTATTCTATTAATCAATCAATGCATTAAGTATACTTATTCCTACATACTATCATTCTTGAATATACATCAGCACAATGTATTATCTATTTTATAATCAGAATATAAATAGTACATCTACAATATAAGTGTATTCTCTATTATTTTCTTCTATGAGCAGATTAAGCTAATTATGTAACAAGTGGAAGCTAATTGATTAAGCTAATTATGTAACAATTCGTGTATTATGTTTTTTTTGGAAATAAACTGAATTGAATTGCATTGAATTCATGAGTTCAATTTTATGACTTCAAGGGGTTTTCATAGTAACTACATAATTTTACTATTCTTTTTTTCATTTCAAAACAACCAAAAAAAAAAAACTGAATTTACATGAGCTATAAAAACTAATATAAATACTATCGTGACGTCTCTCAGACATAATTTCTCTTTCAAGATTATATACTACTTCAGGAGTTACTGTTACATGCTATTTCCACTTCCAAAGCCTGAAAGTTCTTCATCTCCTCCAATGATCTCACTCAGCATAATTATGCTCTACTGACTCTTCATATCGTTTGTCGACAATAGACACTCGTTGTCTCAGCTGCCGTGAATGAGGATTAGTCCCAGAAGCTGAAGGATTCTCAATAAAAGATGAATTCGGTTGGTGATCCATTGTGCAAAACACTGTTGTAATGAAATGTAACGTCAACACTATCGCACGTCTGATAGGCACACCATTCTAAATAAAAACTCACGCAAACACTATCGTGGCGTCTAATAGATGTATAGACGTATTTCTGGTCAACTGCCAGCTACTGGGCCAGACCGGTGATGGGAAGGTTGAGGAAACAATGGACACTTTTCCTGTGGCGTCTCATAGACGCTGGATAGTAGTTAGGGGTTTATCAAGAAATTATTTTCTACACCCAGTTATATTATGTACGTGGAAATCGTTAAGTATAATTTACACCATCATCTATTCGAGCTGCATTACAGTTATATTATCAAAACCCTCTCCTTGAAACCAAACAGGCCACGTAAACTTGCGCAAAAAATGTTTGAACAGAAAGTAGGATAATAGAAGATGTGGGAAGAGCAGGCAGAAAAATATAACATTGGATTGCTAATATACACAAAAGCCCATATGTCTGGTGAATGAGAAACCAGTACTATAAAAGACACCCAAATTCCTAAAACACTCCATCTCTTCTAACATTTTATTTAATAAACTGGCAGTTGCCAAATCTATAGTGAGGTCCACGTTATAATGGTAATTTATTTAGGAAAATTGAAGAGAAACTAGAAAGAAGCTAGTGGCTGACAACTGGTCATTAGTTCTAACTATTACTAAAATTCAGTTGTATAATCAAGTGCTAGTTCTAGATATATACAAGTATGGGGTAGTTAGATGTTTCTGAAAAATCCTTGAGCAAATGATAAGTCTTGCAGTTGTTAATACTTGTTCTGCTACAGCGAGATCCACGTCATAATGACAGTGTTTGATTAGCAATGGTATTGCTATCCTTGTCTATCATTCAACAAAGCTAACTCTTTCTCGCTTTGCTCTGTTGCCAGATCGGCTTTTAACAATGTAGAATTAATAATTAATTAACAAAATATTACATCTTTATTATGAAAATTATAATTTATTGCTTAATAAAATATAATTGATTATTTTTATAATTATTAATTATTATTATATAATATAATAATTATAATAAATTATAGTTAATAATAATATTGATTATTATCACATCAATAAACCTGTATCAGGAGGCATTGACAAGACAGAGGATCGGCAACGTTGTTCTCCTATCTTTCTCCACTGTTATTATACCGTGGACCTCACTATAGGATCTTGCATTGAATCAGATATTATTAAATATTATTCAATACTGATTTAGTTAATTTTGTCAATCTAATCATCTAAAGCCTGAATTAAAAAGCCGTAAATTGAAGTAGAATAATATCTCAATACAAAATCAAGAATAAACACTCATTAGCTTCCCAATATGGAATTATGTTTGGGAAAAGCAAACAATGATTAGCTGCGGAGATGAATAAAAATTTGTTCACTACAATCAGTGTAGAACAGTCCACAATGCACACCCGGAATTTTTTTATGGACAAAATAACGATCGTTTATGCAATAAGAATATTCACATCCTGTCTCGTCTGACTTTATTATCTTGGAACAAGTAATGAGTTTGCACTTTGCCAATAAATTTGCACTGTTGATAGTCGAAGATATTTTAAATTAATTTGGAAAACGTTGGTGACATACAACATTGTTACGAGTCTATTGAACTCGTGAAAATTGTTCACAAATTCTATTTTCAATTGCGATATTTACATAATGTTCAAAAAACTATCTTTACATCCATTGAAGCAAACTACACTGAACAAATATTTCTGTGGGTTGAATCTAAAAAAATCCCAGGTCGGTTGCCCTATTTTCAATATGATTGTACTGTACTCCAAAAAATCCAAGGTTAATGATTGTAGTTTGCCATGCAATCAAAATATATTTGAAGGATTGTTTATTCTAGTGTATAGTTTATCAAAGCTTGGTGATTGTTTATTACAGCTATAGTTGGGTGCTTTAAGATAGTAAGGTACCATACTTATGTAGAATATTTGTTAACATGAGACCTGAACATTTCTGATCTAAATGTTGAGCATGCAGCTGTTGATCAAATCTGAAGAGTACGGTATGTGAATGTAGAATATGTTCATGTTGTATGTGATATTTCGGTGTACATAACATGTAAAGTTAGTGTGTAATACACTTCGTGAATAAGATCGTTCCAAACACTCAAAAATCCCTCATTAGAATTCTAAATCACCCTCCTACAACTTTTTTTTCTAATACATTATTTCTAATTGAAAAAAATCGTGAGAGGAATAACTTTTGAGAGAAGGGTGAACACTGACTCAGGAAACATATTGAAAGGCGATAGTAGTTCTTTTGTATTAATAAGTCTGTAGATGAAAATTAATGAGAGATTGCATTTATGAAAATGCTAATTACGATCCGGCAATTAGTTTGTGTAAGGGTGAGCATACCTGACTAGCAATTATGAGATACCAGGTTCGATTACGGGGCTGGAAAAAAATTTTGAATATAACCTCCCATCGAATTTCCATCTAGCTGTTAATCCTGTTCTCAATATTTGCAGTAGCAGAAGTCTTCGGGGTGATTTACAACATTTAATTTGGATTTTCGTTTAATAATAATTGATAATTATTAAGGTTTGAAGCAGTTTTGGGTAAATGCCTGTTGTTTTTACCTGAATTGTATTTGCATATGAATAAATGAGTAATTTATTCTGTATTGAATCACAACACATAATGTAATATAATAATCAAACGGAAAATAATTCTGATGAAAAATAATTCCGTTCCGACAGCTCTGCTAACTTCTGAAGTAAATAACATGTAATAAAATGTTAGGCTACTACTAGATAGATGGTTTTTGGTGATCGAGGTCTGAACGTTCTCATGATTCATGTGAAAGAATAGGCTATTGTCACCAATAATTATTAAAAATTTCGTTTAAAACAAAACTGGAGAGTAACAAGTTTTTGTAATACAATATTCAATCTCGTATCCCACCTGCAATGGTAGGATCACCTTATTTCAATATTATGATCCATTCATTGTTTATGTTTTATTCTTTCATGTACGAAAAGTATATTATGAGTTGGAAAATAAGTACAGTAATTTCATTACGAAAATTCTGTCAACTTTTGATGTGAATAACATAATATCCAAGTCTCTATAACTATAATCATTTCCATCACCATGAGACTAATATTGAAAACCTTTGTTCAATGAAAAATAAAAAGAACGCCAACTTTTGAATTACTTGCATGTTAGTTATCATCGAATTGCAATGTTTAGTTGGAAATGTGAGGCATTGGGCAGTATCCTAGTTGAAACATAATTGGATCAGTTAATGGTTTAAATAGTGAATATAACACATTATAATAAATGCAATCAAAGCTTGATTCAATCCTGGATTAAGTTAAACGTCATCCAACCTGCTATTGATCATACGGGATCATTTAATAGGGGCATTATTCCACAAGTGGTACGGAATTCACCTGAAACTGTCGGTCCAATAAGCTCTCATAATTTGCATGCATCACAGTAACACTATCAAGTTTAAGTTTATATAAAAAGTAATATTATATATTTTTTATACCGTACTCTAGAAATGTCAGAATTTGTCTAAAACTGTCGAAATTTATTATCTCTCCCTTAATCACAGTTATTCTGCATACTAACAATCACAGTAATGTTATCATATTTTTATACTATCCCACTATGCATCATCACATACTGTCTGTCATAAGTGAATTAAGTCTATTTTATTCGTAATTTCATCGTATTTTTGAATAATTTAATATTCTCCAGTTGTTATTCATAGCCAAGGGACAAGGGCATCGTCTATTTTTACATAATATGGGCAGTTTCTTCAGAATAAAATTGGTGTTAATTGATGAAAATTATTTCTCGTTGTGGATGAAGAGATGATGTGGTATATTATAATGATTCCCAGCACCCACGGACGATTATCAGACTAATATTAGAAACCTGATGCACACATAAGGCCTAATAAGAAGAATAAGACATTGAAGTTGTCAATATCACTATATTCTCACGTACCGGTAAAACGGGGTGACTTTGACCCAATTTTGGGGAGTTGAGATTTTAAACTGCTTGCAATCAATACTTAAGTTGAAACACATTTTTTGCAATATTTTTTATTGTATTCTGCAATGTTTGAAGATTATTTTCCATTATAAAAAGTTTGAATTTTTCTCAACTTAAACAAATATATAAATTTCTTTGAAAATAAGAGACAATGTCAACCAGGGGTTGGGGTGACTTTGTCTCACTTTGAAAAATATATGAAAAAATAGTTAATTTTCAAGAGTTATGCAAAGTGAAACCAACTGTTAACCTTTAAAATAAATAATTACATTAAAATAAATGAAATCCACTTTATTACAAATTATTTATTTAAAAATATTTTAGTTTCTGCTGCCTAAAAATCTTTTGTAGCATCGAGGCATGTTGGCTCCAGCTACAGAATCAGCAAAAAATGAATATTGAGAACGTATTAATTTTAACCCTTAACTGGTATGGTCGGGTCAAAACTGACCCAGCCGACTAGACTTTTTTATCTTTTGCAGGAATAATCCTGTTGATCGCCCTCTCCCCCCTTGTATTCTCCTACTTCCGCCAGCACTACAAATTGCCAGTATGCTCTAACTGCTCGTGCGTGTAGTTTGCGATTTATTAGCGTTTTGGGTCAGTTTTGACCCAGCCATACCGTGAGTAGTGAATTCGGTTTTTCAATTTCTGGGTCACGTTTGACCCAACCATACTTTCAATAGTTATTCTTACAGATAATTACACAAAGGCCAACTAAATTCAATCACCGTAATTACCATAATATATTACTTATTACTTAATCAATTACTTACTTACTTATATATCACATAATGATATAATTACCTCATAATCACCATATATTGGGATTTTGTTGCATTGGTTCCATCAAATGATGTAATTTTATACCAATTAAATTTGATTGGCTTTTGTGTAATTATTATTATTATTGATAATATTATTACTTCTTTCATGAAGGTGAATGATTTTTGGGCCCTAATACAATTCTACAGAAAGATAAGTTCAGAAACAAAAAAATAATCGTTGGCTGGGTCACATTTGACCCAGCCATACCATTAAAGGGGATTCAATCTGTGAAACTATAAATTCAATTATCTATAAAAAATGTGTAAAAGATTTTTATAAAAAATAATGTAACACAGAAAGAGAACATCAGGGATATTATATTCAATGAAAAAACTGGGATTTACACAAGTAGAGAGAACATTTCCATACAAAATGTAAGATTTATGAAATTTTTCAATACATATCTTTCACCTATGTCAGTTTTTTTGTGAACTGATAAAAACTATGTTATTACAGTTTTTTTTGGAGATGGACTCATACTCTATGACATAAAAGCACAGAAGAGACTTTTGTTCAACAGGATGTATTTTTTTTATTTTTTCAAAAATAGTATTGCACATTCTTGACATGCTTCAGATTTTTTCAATATAAATATTTTTTAAACTGTAATTTCATATTGTAAATGGTCTTGGAACAACAAGTAGACTATGTTCTTATTTGATTTTAAATATAAAGACTTAATTATACATCTAAGAGTATTTTTTTATTTTTTTAAATTTGGGGTCATTTTTGACCCAACCATACCTTGAGTGTGACCCCAAAGACACCATACCAGTTGAGGGTTAAGAAAGGTGAATATTTCAAATTTCAAATTTATTTATTCAAGTAAGTTACAATACATTCTGGTTCTTACACGAATCTACAATAAATTACAGTACAACAGCCAATTATGCAACAAATTTCACATATTATGAAAACTTATTAATTACAATGAAGATTGAATGCAACATTAGAATATTGATAATATAGTATTGTAATATAACTACATAAATCAGCAGTGTTTCAACAATGAATAAATGATAATTTCAATGAATAAATATACACCCCACTATATATTATATGTGTTGGGGTATAAGTAATTAGTTGCTTATTGCGTGTAATAATTACTATTTACAAACTTCATTCACTGATATGGGATTAAAGTTTTTTATAATAAAATTAGTAAAAATGTATAATACAAACAAACAAAATTATGGAATTAGTAAATAAATATTAATGTTCTATTAAGGATAATAATAAGAAAGGTTATTTTTAGAAAAATGAAAAACAGTAAAGAGTGGAATGAAGGATAAATAGTTTCAATATTTACAGTCTAACTAAATTTTCACAATTTTCCACTCCAATATCAACAACCAGGAAAATAAACTTTTCTTGAACCTGTGTCTATTGAATTCTTCCCTAATGTAACTTGGTATTGAATTATAAATTTTTGGTCCCAAATATGTGTAGTTTCTTTGCCCAAATGTAGTGTTCATCCTTGGTACTATTGAATACGTGTTTCTCTGCCTTGTTTGATGGTTATGATCTGCCAGTCTTATGTGTTCGTTGTTTCTCCTCATTCGCGTGATGATAGCCTGGATATAGAGTTGTCTTACACTCAGTACTTTACTGTCCTTGAAAAGAATGTTCGTGGGGAATTGATTCTCCTTGAAGCCTATTATTTTTAGTATTCGTTTTTGAAGTTTATAGAGAGGTTCAACATGTGTAAAATTCGTAGCTCCCCAGATAATTATGACGTATCTTAAAATTGATTGCACTAAAGAAAAATAAACAGTTTTTTATGTCTCATAGTTGAGGATTCTACGGAGTTGATAGAATTTGTAGAGAAGCTTTCTGATCCAGGTAATTGATAGATTAATGTGCTTGGCCCATTTGAATTTGTTGTCCACTATTGTTCCTAAATATTTTATTTCATTGACTTGTTGAATTGAAGGGCAATCACACGGGTTGTTGGTGCTTCCACAGTGATGCAGGATTATTGAAGAATCCGGTGGTCTCGTCCGTTCTGTCAGAGAAAAGGCTAAAAATTTCGTTTTTGTTGCATTTACTGTAAGCAAATTTTCTCTTAACCATTTATCGACTTTGATCAATTCTTCCTGTGCCAGATTAAAAACTTCCTCCCAGGTGTTTCCTTCAAATAGTATACACGTATCATCAGCAAAAGCTATTACTCTTCCTCTTATCTTAATTGAACATAGCTCATTTGCATATGCCAAATACAGAATTGGCCCAAGAACTGTTCCTTGGGGAATCCCAAACTTCATCGTTTCCTCTGAACTGAGATGTTCTTCAACTTTGACTTTTTGACGCCGGACACAGAGGTATGATCTAAACCATGCTAGAGGAACTCCTCTAATTCCCATGGCTTCTAATTTCTTCAGCAGCAAACTATGATTAACAGTGTCAAAAGCTTTTGCTAGGTCCAGGAACACTGCTGCACATTTTTTGTTATTTTCTAGCTTATCTGTGACAAAATTTGACAATTCTAATACCGCATCTTCTGTACTCCTCCCCTCACGAAAACCAAATTGATTCCTAGATAGTAAGTTGTTTTTTTCCATGTAATTCATAAGACGTTTCTTTACCAGTTTTTCCAAAATCTTAGAAATATTGCTTATAAGTGGAATAGGCCTGTAATTGGTGGCATTTGTTTTGTCGCCTCCTTTATGTAATGGTCTAACACATGTCTCTTTCATAGCTTTTGGAAAAATTCCTTTTGACAGACTTAAATTAAATATGTGAATTAATGGTTTTACAATTACATTTTTTATCGACTTCAATGTTCTATTATTGATTCCATCAAGTCCTGGAGCACTGTCATTTCGCAAACTACTAATAGCTTCAAGAAGCTCATCTTCAGTTACTGGGTGAAAGTAGATGGAGTGTAGAGTTCTTGTAACAGGTTTATATTGGGATATGATTTGGTCCAGTGGTTTTCTTAAGGAATCTATTATTGTCTCCGCCATTTCTTCACCTACATTTGTGAAAAAGTTATTCATGTGGTTGAGCACAGTTTCTGGATTTTCCTTTAGTTTGAAAATCCTATCATCTATTTTAATAGCATTCAATTTCATTTTTGTTTTTGATTTAGAGTCAGTAGCATCTTTGATTACTTTCCACATTTTTTTATTATCCTTTCCAGCTTCATACAATTTTTCTCTATAGTATTGGTCCTTTGTTTCATGAATTAAAGCTGTGAGTGTATCCCTATACCGACGATAGAAGTTGGTTAAGTTAATGTTGTTTGGGTCTTCCTTTCTTCTTTTGTTGAGTGGATTTCTGGTTCTTATTGCTGCTACTATACCTCTGGTGATCCATGGTTTGATGGGTTTGTACTTCTTCTGCCGCCGATGCTGCTTGATATTATTTTGTATATGTTGTCTCAGAGTTGATAAGAAGGTGTCATAAGATGTATCTGAATTATTATCTTCTAAAACATGAATCCACTCCACATTCAGTAGTTCATTCTTCAAGCTATTAATGTCTATTTTCTCGTTTATTTCATGTGTTCCAGTTTCATTTGCACTATTTCTCGAAATATGTTGCACTCCTAGAATTGTGGTGAAGTGGTCAGTTATTGTTGATTCATAAATGATTGGAAAAAGATTATCTCTGGAGTTGGTAGCAATGTGATCTATGCAAGAAGCAGTTTCTGTTGTAGTTCTGGTTGCTTGCTTAATGCAGAGTCTGAGCCCATGCTCGCTTAGAAGATCGCAGTAGTCATTCAATTGATGATGTAGACGAATTTGAAGGGTGTTAATATTCATGTCTCCGGCACATATGACTTGTTGCCCTCTTAATTCATTCAGGATCGATTCTAAGTCACTCAGGAAATCTGTAATATCATTGAAGGACGGTGATCTGTATATTGCAAGGATGTTCCACTTTTTGTCTGCTGCATCCAACCGAATATGTAGGACATTTGCCTGGTTAATATGTAGCTCAACACATTGTACATTTATACTATCTTTAACATAAACAACTACATCATCATTTTGTAATGGGTTGTTTATGGTGGAAAAAACATCATATCCTCGAATGGACTGGAGTACAAATTCAGTCCTAATCCAGCATTCGGTTAGAATAATAACATCAAAAGAAAAATTAATGTCGCACAATTGAATCATCAGCTCATCAAAATTTCTTCTGATACTCCTTATATTGAGACAGAAGATGCTCAAATCACAAGAACTCAATGCTGCACAAAGTTGTTGACTGTTGTTGATCACTTCATCGTTTATTTCTTCAAAATAATCAAGATCCTCGAAGCTGAGCAAATTTGATAAGTTGTTGTTATTCATTATTTAAACTCTCATTAATCCCTTCCATGTTTCTTTCATTCCAGCTTAAGAGAAACTCTTCACTAACATCCTTTAGTTTTCGAATTAGAGTCAGCACTAAATCTTCTTGCCCTGTTGTGATATATCTGAAGGTTTGTGTGTGTCTGCTCATTGCTACTATTACATGTTGTGTGCTGTTATATATTCCAAGTTGTTTTTTATTGTTCCTTATCAGAACTACATTCTTGTGAGTTAAGCCCTGTGCTTCATGAATTGTATGGACTTTAATTGAAGGGTGAAGTTTTGATTGCAGCTCTTCTAGCACTGTTTTCTTCTCGAGCTGAGTGAATGTAAGAATCAGAGTGTTAGGTTCAAGTGGTCCAAGTTCTCCATTTGTTATTGGAGGTCTGACGGATAACAGGACCTCATTTTTCGTACCAATGTCCTGGTAGTAGCTGGAAAGGATGTAGCAGACGTCTATTGGACACCTTCTAGTTACTGTTTGATGGATTCTCTTCTCACAGAGAGATGAAATGTGTGACCATTCAGCTGTTAATTTACTTCTCTCTATGTAAGGTATTTGGTTTGAATCACCTAGCAGAATAATCTCAGAAGCACCAGCGAGAGATGAGACAAATCCCACGAAACCTGCATGCATTAATACTGCTTCATCTATGAAAACACGTTTGTACTGCTTTTTTGATCCGTTTATTATAAAAGATGAAACTATTCTATAATCCTGTTTAATTATTCTTTCATATTTATTTTTGTGAATTCTATTCACCTCTTGCCTAATTTCATTTATTCCAGCTCTTGTCTGACACAAAATGAGATCTTTACCTGGTGTATGTTGCTGAAGGATAAAGTGAGTTTTACCACACCCTGGAACTCCATCCATCCAAGTTATTTTTGGCATCTTACAATTTGTGATGTCAACTTTTAGAATATTCTTCAGTAGCTCAGCATTCAGCATGATTTGGGTGTCTACTGACTAGAATATACTTTTCCTTAGTTAAGAATGACTTTGTTGTTTCATTGTAGGGTACGTATTTTCCTTCATTTTCAAAACAGAAGCCCATTCGATATGTAGTGGATGTCGGCCACAGGAAAGTCTTAAGTCGATTGTCGTAGATGTTCATCTCGTTTCGCCTTATCTCTTGAATACATGCTGCTGAAGAAGATATATTACTATTCAGTGATGATAGTACTCCCCTATATAAATCCGCATTCAGAACATCATACTGTTGAATAAAGTTCCTGAGTTCTATCATACTGTTCAAATAAGCATAAAGAATAGAATCATACGGTAGGTATCCTTTTGGACAATCTTCAGAGCCATCGTTTTCATGTGGTATATCCAAGAACTTTAGATTGTTTATTCTCTGTAATAGAATACATAATTCAGGTTTTTAGTTTTAATTACTAAACTTAAAATGTCCAAGCATGTAAACTCGGAGTCAATATCAAAAGAATCTATTCCAATCGTAATGTTGTATTTATTTATCGATGCATATTCGTCTATTACCAGTAAGAGGTCACGGATACCTAATTGAGCCTCATTGTTATTATTTTGCGCTAATATCAATGTCAATGAATTTTTAACAAGATGAAAACGAATTGAGCTATTATTTACGTTCCGTAAATAAACAGTAGGTAAGCTATTGTATTCATCTTGACTCAGCGTTTTCTTCTTGATTGAATGTGCAACGCCTTCTGAAATACGTAAACTATTTTTATTCCAGCGAGCTAATGATAAATTAAAATCTGTATATTGACCAAAGCTGAAAATCAAAGACGTCCTACTTTTCGCTGACTTTTATTAATTCTGTTTTTTTAATAGATGATAGGAAATCTTGAATATCTATTTTTATATTTGATGCTGTGAATTTATTTGATGATTTTGAGCTGGAAATTCTATTTTTAATCTTTTTAAGCACTTCCATAATTTGTTCGATCAATTGATTGTTGCAATGCTTTCACATAGCTGGGACACTTTAGATAGTTTACTTTGTGGTCTGAGGGTTTATCAGCTCTTTTGCAGTTAAAACATACTGGAGGTTTATCGATTGAAGGGCAGGTTTTGATGTTGTGTCCTGTGATGGAGCAATGACCACAGATATCTTCTTCCTTTTTACAATGTTTTGTGATGTGCCCATAGACTTGACATTCATAGCACCTTTGCACTGCATGGTAATCATTAACTCGACATGATGTCATATCTATAAATATTTTTTTCTTATTAATTATTGCTTTCCTAATTTCGGGTTCACATTCTACTACCCAATGCACGGAATCCTTGTTTTTCGGCCCTAATTTGAATGATGGCTTGCAACCTTCTTCAAATTTTTGTTTTTCTATTCCTGAATTGACAAAAGTTTTGTTATATATTTCTTCAGTTACCTCTTTGTTAGTGAGATCAGATGGAACATCATTAACAATTATCCTGGGTTTTTTATTTTGGGGCTCAGTTATCTTGATTTGATCATTATTTACAGCTTTATTCTTCAATAATTTCTTTTTGTCCTCTAGAGAATCCAGAACAATGAGTAAACCTCCTCCTCTAACGGGTACTGTCTTTTTTATTTTAATGTTATCCTTTCTCGCGATGTTGGTTTTCAGTGTTCCTTTTATTTTTTCACTGTCTTGTTTCTCATTACCGGTGGAATTTGAGGGTTTAATTAAGACTACCTGTTCTTTTGGAAGGATTTTCCTGACTTGATTATTGGACTGGGGATCGCTTGAAGTAGCTTTTTTCGGTAGTTGTATCATGTCTGCGTAAGTAATAGGCCTGTCTTTATTTTTAATTTCCTGAACAGATTTGCTTATGTCCTGTAATGAGTCATGAATTTTCGGATGCCCTAAAGAATCACTTATTTGGCTAATAGTAACTGCTCTCGTTTCTACTTTCACGATTACCAATGCTAATTTTTGAACTAATTCTAAGAAATTATCATATTCGGCTCTGGAAACCTTGTTTTTTTTAAATTCTGACGAATTCTGACGAATAGTTATTATGTTTTATTAGGTAGAATACATGGTATTTATCATTTTTCGAATTGTTTTAGCATCATATCCTGCATAATAACACAATTTTTATACTGGGACAAAGTCACCCCAAGTTTAACCTAAAATGACCTTGTTATGTATATAACTAGTAACAGAACCCTATCCAATTCACATAAATAATTTTATGGATATACCAATTGAAATAAAAAGACAAAAATATATATCATAAGTCTTTTAGAAGTTTTCAGACAACAAAATCACAAGATGAAGCAAGCAGTTAGGTTTTATGTCGATAATTTAATATATCGAGATTGGACAATATATCGATTGTAGAGCCTAGATAATGATCAGGGTATCAATGTTAAACATCGATTTCGTATAACAGAGATCGGAGATAAACTGATTTGAATCTTTTTCCGCGAGGTGGGACCAAGTCACTCCGGTCGACGGTATATGATTGAATCAATTAATTAGTTTTAACTAAATTAATGCTTCTGTATTGACAACATCAATGTCTTAATTTTTAATAATTATAATCAACAATAAATTGACTTACCATAAGTCGATACCAGGACGACGATGATGCAGATCAGGTAGATTATCAAGATGACGATCATAAGCCAGAAAGCAAAGTCTAGATGGCGCATCCAGATAGGGCTATCCTGCATTGAGTGTCCTGCGGCGTAGTTCAATGGACGAACAATTGCTGCTCCCGGAGCATTTTCTTGATCAGCTTCTCGTTGTTGGTTTTCGATCGGGATCACCATGGCTCGATCTCCTTGGCGGACCTCTTGCAGAGTGATGTCCTCTCCCTGGTTTGATTTCGTGGCAGCCGGACGCATATTGTATCGCGCAAAACTACACGGAGTTGAGAGACGTGTGTTGACTGGTTGCCGGTTAAAGGCGTAATGAGCCATAAAAACTGAGGAGCGCTAGTGCGCTGCCAACTAGATTCATATGGCGCTGCCAACCTCCTCACAACATTCATAGGGGGCCGAAGAGGGGCTTAGCCCCCCAAAAATGTTGATCGACTTTTTCCTTTCATATAATTTTATGAGAATGAGTGAATTTTTTAAACTTGGACTACTATCTATAGTGCTTACAGTTCTAGTGAAGCTATTCATTTTACTAGAATAAGTAAATGTTTTTAAACTTGGATTTATATTAATTATTTATAGTGCTTACAGTTCTGTTAAAATATTGAATTTTTCATTATTTCAAAACTAGAACTAATAGAGAGTTAATATTTCAACTCTATTTCAGGTCCATATTGTATTGTATTAGGACACCAGCGGGTCGCATGGTATCACTTCATTACAATGGGGAATAGAGACAAGCTTTTGGTGTTTGGCTGGTGTCTCGATCATGCCACCAGCCCGTGCACCATTAGGACACCATTGGTGCCTCAAGCTAGTGACAACTGTGACCCCTGGTGCCTCACTGTCCCTGCCAACCTATTCCTTCTTCCGGATATTCAGTTCTTTTTTATTTTTCTCTAATTTCGCCAAATTCAACTGCCGAACTGAAGAGTGATTATAGTGCTAATTGAAACCCGATTCATCATTTCCAATGTAATAAAAAATATAAATCTTTCAAATTAAATTATATTTTTTTGGAAAATCTGATATTTTGTGGATTCACGAAAAAAAAACTGGTAGCATCTATTATCTATAGAAGGCAGTGAAAAGGTAGAGAATCAACAGTGTTCTATCTTCTTCCCACTATTATTACTAGTAGTTCTGTGAACAGTAGACCTCACGCAGTATTCTTGTGGATGAGACTTTGAGATTCCTGATTGAAACTTTAGACTTTATACAGCAATAGACTGTCTTCTCCACACATCTGTGTAATCACTTGACAGCTGATTTATGATGAATAGTTGTAAAGTCTGATTTTTACTCTAATATTGGCGTATGAAGGAGGCTCCTTTTTCCTTTTATATTATCTTGAAATGCAAAATTTCCAAAAACCTTGTAAAAGGAACATACCTGTCAAATTTCATGAAAATCTATTACCGCGTTTCGCCGTAAATGCGCAACATATAAACATTTAAACATTAAGAGAAATGCCAAACCGTCGACTTGAATCTTAAACCTCACTTCGCTCGGTCAATAATGTGAACCTCACTGTAGTCTGATGTCCGTCTATAGTGTAATAAGGGTAATAAGAGTGTCTCCTGCCCTAGCTCTGACACTTGCTGTCCTGTAATACAGAAGAGAACATTAGCTGTCAACATTTAATTGCAAGTTTTGATTCTTCCTCCTCTTTATCTATCCCAATGTGGCGTTTTGACAGCGTTGGGTGGTCGCCTCGGATCCATCTTCTCCACTGCTCTCTGTCCGCAGCCAGCAGCCGGTCGTCTGCCTAGTGCCCTGGCCTCCATGTATTGGCGAGGCTTTCTGTTTTCATCCATTCTCAGGAGATGCCCATACCATCAGAGTATCAGTTCATCGATTGCTGTTTCAACCGCTTTAATGTGCGATTCTTCCCTTATGCGGAGATATTCTCTTAATGAATTCTCTAAAGTGCGAGATAAATTACTTTTAACATGAAGAGGAGAAACCCATTTCTCCCTCCACAGTTTGTAGCATAGACACAGACGGACATCCTGCGCACTATTGGATGCGTCGTGTCATTTTGCTTCATGTTCTTGTGATGGAAACATCTCTGTAACATACACAAACCAATATACCTGCTGACCAGTACACTACTTGGAGCATTGCCAGCAATAGATGGAGGGGAGTGTTGCCGCGTCGCGTTACAAAGCTCTCTCACTCAGACACAAAAGAAGGAGAATGCTGCTACGTAGTGAGAGTGATTAGTGGAGGATAGAGCATCGGACCTCTCCATCTTCGAGAAAGAGCCATGTTAAAAGTAATTTATCTCGCACTTTAATTCATTTCTTATCTGTCTCGTCTTGTTTTCCTTCGGAAAGTTTTGATTCAAAACATAGAAAATTGAATTTGATCGAAGATTAAATATTTTTTCTTATTGATAGCATTTACAGATATTCCAAAACATTCTAAATGACTATTAGAGAATTATTGAAAGTAACGACCCAAATACTAACAACGATTTAACACACATATACCCCCGCGAGGCACAACATTAGCCCCCTCCCCCCCAGAAATAATTGTCTGGAAACAGACAATTTTGCTATGGACTAGCAAGTCCATTTGAAATTGTGACTTAGCCACAGACGTGACATGTGAGTCACTGACATCGATATGGCTAGTTTATGTTTATGTATGGTTTTTTATTAGACCCCTGCGAATTACGGGTTACCTGATAGTTTAGTAGTTATCCTATACTATTAAACGAGCAATTTATGTTTAGATGTTTTTATATAAGAGTTATGTGACCAGAACTCGAAAACGGCTCTAACGATTCTCACGAAATTTGAAACAAAGTAGGTTTATGATACGAAAATTCGATAGCACTAGGTCTTAACCCTGAGATAACTCGCTGAAGGACATTAAAAGAATAAAAACGTCCTTGGAAAAACAGCTGGAAATTTCCTCATCTGGCAATACCGTAATGGAAGTGAGTGAGCAAGTACATGTGTGGGATATTCCTCAGCTGATCTCACGAGAAGAATAATTCAGCAAGTAAAACTTATTTTCGTTTAGTTCTTTTTTTTAGAAAACATGTTTACTTCAGAAAGTCCAAAATAGTAGCTAGATGCTATTAGTGTAGAATAGTACATAGTATATTAACAAATATTGTAGCAAACATAGTATGTTTTATTCTGTTTTCAACCGTCATAATTTGAAAATCTTAGTTATCGTTGTTTTTGAGTGAAAATGGGTTAAATTTTTGTAAAGTGAAATCATAATCTTATTTGGACTTTTAAAATATTATCTAAATTTGGGTGAGAAATAGTAGTACAAGGAATATCCTTAGTTTTTCTCTCCCAATCAGTGTTTCTTTGTGAAAAATATAAATAAATAATAAATAGTATATGGTAATTCTATGAGAGCTAGGAGGACCGCGAAATTTAGAACTGGTTAACATGTATGAATATATGAGCTGTGTGAAGGTAACAAAAAACGAGAGCTTTTCAGCTTTACTTACGAGAGATGGTTGTTTATGGGTCAGCCGAGTGCTGAAGACTGAGTTTGTGGAGGGAGAAGCCTTCTTCTCCAACAGCAATGATGGTGAAGCGGGGGAAGGGGAACTGCATGAACAATTCTGTCTTTCTTATCTCTCGAGTATTCTCAACATTCCGCCCACCAAACGAAGCATGAGTTTAATAATTTTGAAACTGTAGCACATGAGAGGTAACACACGAAGTATTGCACAAACTTGATGAAGAGACGATGCACATAATTAATTACGATGAGTTTTACACATAAGCGTTGAACACATAATATTCAAATATACTCTATTTACAAAAAATGTCTCTCAGAGAGAGGGTGCCAAATTAAGCTATTGGCAACACTATGAGTTTGTTTACAGGTCGCGTGAGGTGGCCGCAGGCGGTGCGAATCAATGCCACTCTTACTACTTGGTCTTGTCCGGGAAATATTTGTTCGACTATGCCTAGAGGCCACAATGTGGGCGCGGTACTCGTATTCTTGATAAGCACTATGTGACCCACTTTCAAGGGTTCTGAGGGGGTCTTCCACTTGTTTCGCTGCATAAGCGCATGTAGATATTCTGTACTCCATCGATTCCAAAACAATTCGGCACAAGTCTGCACAATTCGGCGTAGATGAGTCCATCGCTGCCGTACGGGGGTGGTAGTATCCAGCGGGATCTCCACAGCTTGTAGCAACGGTCGGCCGATAAGAAAGTGACCGGGTGTCAGCAGAGGTGAAGTCTCGTTGGGGTCCTGTGAACGCTCCAATAGAGGACGACTATTCATAATTGATTCAATACGAGAGAACACTGTGAAATATTCCTCCATTGTCATTGGATTATCACCAATTTGAATTTTCAACAGTGTTTTCACTGATTTAATATTTGCTTCCCAAATACCGCCGAAATTGGGTGCGCTAGGTGGATTGAAGTGTCAGGTTACTTCACGTTGTACAAGAGCATTAAAAATGTCAGTCATACTGTCAGCCAAGAATTTCGAGATATCTGATAATTTTTTAGCAGCTCCAACGAAGTCAGTTGTCAATCCGTTGTCAGAGTATATGTGAGAAGGTAGGCCTCTACGGGATGTGAATCTATCGAGAGCGGCAAGAAACGATTCAGTGGTCAGCTCCGATACATATTCCAAATGAACAGCTTTCACCGCTAAGCATATGAACAATACAAGATAGCCCTTATACACTCTCGGTTTTTTGAGTGAGCTGCACTTCGTATTGAAGGGGCCAGCGAAGTCAACTCCTACATGGACGAATACAGATGAGGCGTTCACACGAAAATGGGGAAGATCCGACATGATTGGCTGCTGAGGTTGAGCTTGCATGCGAGTACAACGGACACAATGATGCAATATGCTCCTTATGAGGTTGCGCGCTGATATAATCCAATATTTGCGAGCCACTAGTGACTGAGTTGTGCGAGGTCAGACGTGAAGATTATCTCTGTGAGTCTGATCACAAATCAGAGTGCTTAAATGAGATAACTTTGGCAACAACAGTGGATGACGGCTGTCATACGGAAGGCTGGAGTTGCGGAGGCGTCCGCCCACCCTGAGAAGACCGGAAGAATCGACGAAAGGCGAAATAGAGAGCAGTTCTTGAGGTGGAGTTTCTCCCTTGCTGAGAAGCTTCAATGTTTCCGCAAAATAGAAAGCCTGTGTCAACCTCACGATACACAAGAGAGCCGAACGACACTCGGCAACAGACGGCGGAGGTGGAGCAGCGCGAGCAGCGCGAGCGCGTAGTGCTGTATGGCTGCGAAGATTGTGTTCCCTTACTTTTTTCAGCTTACAATTTTCTATGAATCGCAACACATAGGCAAATACACGTGTTGCCTTGTGTATATTGGAGTATTTCTCGAAACATTCAAGAGCGTGTGGTTTATTTACTACAGTAGTAGTGAGAATTGACACTGGTGGCTTCAGTTCAGACTCATCGACAATTTTGTCAACCCTTGAGATAGGCAAATCCTTGAATTGGACATGGTAAGATGGAGGTCCATTCCACCAGAGTGAGTTTTCAACAATATCTTGTGCAGCAAGCCCTCTTGAGGCTAAATCAGCTGGGTTCGATTCAGTAGGTACATGAAACCAGTTTTCTGGAGAGGTTAATTCGAGTATTTGTGTAACTCGTTTGCTTATATAAGTCTTGAGCTTGTAAGCTGGCATTTTTAGCCAGTTCAACACCAACTTTGCGTCAGAGCACAGTCTTACATTGGAGATACTTTTTCCAAATAGAGGTATAATAACTTTATACAACTTTGACAGTAGTAGAGCTCCACATAATTCCAATCTAGGAATAGTATGTGTTTTCACAGGAGCGACTCGTGTTTTTGACATAATGAGATTCATCGATATGATTTGATCACTTGATGCAATATGAATATAGCAGACAGCACTGTAACCCTTTTCAGATGCGTCGGCAAATCCTATCAATGAGATATTGACATATGTAGTGTCAATATGACGAGGAATTTAAACATTTGAGAGAGTCAGCATTGTACTAGAAATACGATTCCACTGACTAGTCAAGTCTTCATCAAGCGGCTCATCCCAATCAAGGTTGGATAGCCAGAGTAATTTCAAAAAATATTTGAATGAGAATATTACAGGAGACAATAGTCCAAGCGGGTCGAACAATTTAGCTGTATACGATAGTATGGATCGTTTTGTTGGCAGTTCAGCGAACGGTGTAACAGTGTAAGGAAAAGCATCTGATGCAGGATTCCAACGAAAACCAAGAACTTTTATTTTTTGAGTCATATCAGAAAATGCGAGAGGGTATTCCAACATCTCGTCGGGAAATTCTTCAATTACTTCTTGCATATTAGATGACCATTTTCTCAATAGGAGTTCTCCTTTAGACATAAGTTCATTCAGCTGTGATATGAGTAATTTCGCTTCACATAGGCTAGAGGCGCCAGATACAATATCATCAACATAAGTGTGTTGGCGAATCGCATTGACAGCTAATGGAAATTCATTTTCATAATCATGGGCTAATTGAAGAAGTGTTCTTTGAGCTAGAAAGCTGCTTGACGTCATTCCATACGTGACTGTGTTGAGTTCAAATTCTATCAGCTCTTCTTGGGGTGAACTACGATAGAATATGTGCTGAAATTTTCTATCTTCTTTTCTGATTGAAATTTGCCTGAACATCATTTTAATGTCGGATGTAATGGCTACTTTGTGAGTTCTAAAACTCATTAATATGTGAGTAAGATCATGCTGTAATTTAGGCCCAACATGAAGTGATTCGTTCAGAACAGTTCCGTTATTACAAGGCGTTGATGCATTAAAGACTACTCTCAATTTGGTTGTTGAACTGTCTTCTTTCTGAACACAGTGATGCGGGATAACATAATTAGATGAGTGTGAAGCTTTGGACATGTGTTCTAATTCCACGTACTGTCTCATGAAATCATGATATTGTTTATGAACATTTTCGTTTGATGCTAATCTTTTCTCTAGTGAGGTATATTTCTTCATTGAGGAGGTGCGGTTGTCACCCAATGACACATCTTTAGTTTTGAAAGGCAATGCGACTTCATAGCGACCAGACGGCCACCGAGTGGTGGTTTCTGTGTAGAGATTTTCGCAATATGCATGAGAAGGATTCTTTTCAACTTCTACTGAAACCTCTTCAGTCTCCCAAAATTTTTCAATCAACTGGTTGATTGGTTCAACATAGGTGAGCAAGCTTGTAGCCTTATTGACACTTGAGACAGGTTCATTAGAATCAACTTTGCCAATGATAATATACCCAAATACTGTGCTCAATGCTCCAGGCGAATTGGGATATAATTTAGTAATTCCATGAGATTGAGCAGATAACGTTTGGAGAAAAGAGTCAGCTCCTAATAACAAGTCAACTTTATTAGAGATGTGAAACTTATCATCAGCCAGTTTCAAGTTTGAAAAATGTTCAAATACTTCAGGGTTCAATGAGACCATGGGTTGGTTACATGTGATGACTGATAAGACAGTGGCTTTAGTACTCAATCTAAATTCTGGTTTGAGCCTCGAGGATATAGTGAGATGAACTTCACCATGAGTTTTAGTAGTTTTAGAGCCAATACCGATGAGTTCTCGATCAGTGTAGCTATTCTTCAAATTCAATTTATTCACCAACTCCTTAGTGACAGCTGTTATCTGTGAGCCTGAATCTATTATGGCTCGGGCAATGTGAGGCCGATTGAAATGATCAAATACTATGACATTAGCGGTACCCAACAGACAAGAGGATGTATCTGAGGTCGATAGGCTAGAAGTATTGCATACAGCACCAGATGTAGGAGCGCTATCCTTCTGAGAACGCACATTAGTAGGCTCAGATGAGCTAGAATACCTCTTTTCGTTATGCAATAATGTATGATGCTTAGATGAGAAACAAGTTTTACATACATTTGTAGATTTGCAGAACTCTCTTCTGTGAGAAAACGAAAAACATGCTAGACATAGGTTATTTTCTCGAACAAACTTGTATCGTTCATCAACAGACATATTATAGAATTTTTTGCATACATAGATATTATGATCCATAGATTTACATACAATACACAGTGGTTTAGACTTGACATTCAGGTTAGTGATCTTAGACTGAGTCTGATCATTTGCGACTAATGAAAATCAATCAGTTAAGTCAGGGAGCTTTTGTGCTTTCAAAGCAGAAACACAATTGCTGTGTACATCTAGAAATGTTCTCAAAGATGCATAATCAGATTTCGTGATTGCCTTAAATTCAAGCAATTGATCAATGTAGTGAGCACACAATCTTCTTGGATTGGAGAATCTATCACATAGCAATTTGTAAGCTATAGGATAATTTTCATCAGAGAGCGATAAATTAGCTATCATCTGGGTTGTGGTACCTGAAATGCTGGCTTTCAAATAATGAAACTTTTCAATATTGGATAATGAATCATTGTTGTGTATTAAAGCATCAAACATATTTATAAATTCCATCCAACTTTCTATTTCACCGTTAAATTTAATTAATTGACTTGAGGGAGATGAATATTATTAGAACTGTTTCTACTCACAGTGTCAGTGGTTGATGGCTGTCTACATTTTGCCGTGAATTTAGAGTACAAATTGTTGTAACGCTCTATCATGATATCATACTCCTGATCCAAGGAATCTGAATTTAGAGCAATTTCTGTAATTTTGTCTTGTAAAGACTCGAAGGTTCTAAAATCATTTCTGACATCTTGGATAATAAAATCCGAGGGGATGCCTGGTAGATTTGAGATGGCATGAAATATTTTATCAATAAGTCTTTTCCTTTTTACCAGCAGTATTTTCAAAGCAGAGGAGCCTTGACTTTCATGAGTGGCTTGTTGAGTGGTTTCATTCAATCTTGACTCTGATAGAGAGTTCTCAGCCTCACCGTGATTTGACATTGTAATATTATAAGAGATATTTGAGGTTATGGCATTTGTTTACATTTACAGAGCCGAGAAGTTGTTCCCACTTCCCAGTGGTGTAGAGAGCACAGAGCTGTTTGTAAGGTGAGCAGTCTGTGATACACTTATTGTGAAGGTTAGATACTGTATCAAGATACTGAATGCGTATACAGGTATTAAACATGAAGATACTGTATCAGACAGGTTCCTGTTGCATTGCTGGTGGGTGTGTGCGGATCAGCGCCTAGCATAGACTGGGTGCGTAGAAATCCAACTGGTCTTCACGTGACTGCGTAGGCATGGTTGAGATTGTGTGGTAGATCTGTGCAATAACTGAAGTTTGAATTCAAGGTGAATAATTCTTGGAGAACCGTTGCGGTTGCGATAAAACATGCAGTTTATAACTTGTAGATTGTAGGATTGTCACAAGCACAATGCCACAAACGACGAAAATGGCAGATGGCGTCACTCAATACAAACACGAAATTGAGGAAATCAAAATGAATTGAAAGTGAGAACTTCGAGAGATAAGAAGTTTTTATCTTTTTGAGAGTTCAAACACTGAGCACATGCATTCACACAGCTCTAGCAAACAAATTTTAAAACGAAAAGCAAACTATAGGGAACCAGTTCATACACTAGAGAATAGTTTTTTCCTTTTTTCCATGGGCACTAGTACCAAAAATCCGGCCTGGAGGACCAAGCTTGGTAATTCTATGAGAGCTAGGAGGACTGCAAAATTTAGAACTGGTTAACATGTATGAATATATGAGCTGTGTGAAGGTAACAAAAAACGAGAGCTTTTCAGCTATACTTACAAGAGATAGTTGTTTATGGGTCAGCTGAGTGCTGAAGACTGAGGTTGTGGAGGGAGAAGCCTTCTTTTCCAACAGCAATGAGGGTGAAGCGGGGGAAGGGGAACTGCATAAACAATTCTGTCTTTCTTATCTCTCGAGTATTCTTAACAGTATATCATTCTAAATCGAATTCATAGTATTTGTAATTGATGATGTATTTGTTCTTTGGAGTGTGAATAAATTGTTATTTTGATGAGTGATAGTAGCTTAACCTAGATTTTGATTTGGACTGTAGTATAAATTTGTAAAGGGCCAGTTTTGGGCACAAGCCTGTTGTGCCTCCTCATATAACTGTAAAAATAATTGTACGACTGAGTATTTGTTTTTTGGAGTGTGAATAAATTGTTATTTTGATGAGTGATAGTAGCTTAATCTAGATTTTGATTTAGACTGTAGTATTAATTTGTAAAGGAACAGTTTTGGGCAAGGGTGCCCAGCCCCCCCAAGGCCAATGGCGCATGCCCCCCCCCTAATTCAAGTGTAATGCCCCCCCAAACCATGTGTAATGACCCCCCCCCCCAAAGTACCCCAACTCCCAACTCTTTAGTTTTTAACATTAGTCAGTGTATGACAATAAAATTCACATCTTAAGGTGCTTACAGATATATGCGCCGCGAACATGAGCAATTCACTTTTAATCAGCTGATGCCAAGCTTTTTATATCTGTATTTTACCGTTTCTGTAAAAATACAGATATAATCAGCTGATTAAAAGTGGATTGCTCATGTTCGCGGCGCGTATATCTGTATGCACCTCTACATTCTAATCTTCCAAAGGACATTATTTACCTTTGGTCTTGTGAGGAATTCTTTCTGTTTTCATAATATTGTAAAAATATATACCATCGTTTCTTATCTCTTTAAAATAGAAATAAAGTATTTTTTTATATTATTTTTGAGACTAGCAGTGCACCCGTTCTTATTCGGGAGGACTAGAAAGAACTTCATTACATCAGGAAAAACTACACATATTTTAATAGGATATTAAAAGATAAGTAAGGGAGGCTTTGCTTTTTAAATGTTAAGGTTACTTATAAAAAGTTAAATAATAATATCATTGTTAATTCTTTATTGCAAAAGAATATTGCATAGCAATTTTGGTAAACATTCATACAAATTTGGAACGATTTTATTCATACAATATATAATGTTGGCAAGTTTACGTATTCTAAATCCTATACTATTAAACGAGCATTTATTTCTAAATTTCTGTTTAGATGTTTTGATGTTTAAATTTTTAGATGTTTATATGTTTGTATTCCACCGGATCTCGAAAACGGCTCTAACGATTCTCACGGAATTCAGAACATAGTAGGTTTATAATATGAAAATTCGATTACACTAGGTCTCATCCCTGGGGAAACTCGCTGAAGGACATTAAAAGAATTTATTTATCCTTGGAAAAACAGCTGATAATTTCGGCGTCTGTTGATGATGGAAGTGAGTGAGCGAGTGCATGTGTGTGGGACTGAGACAAAATTATGACTCAGCTTTTGAACTTTTGTACATAATTCAATCAGGTACTTAGTGACAGTTGTACTAAAGCTGGTTAAATTTTAATCCTGATTAATTCCAGTAGAACCTATCAGATAAGCTATCTTTTTGAGATGGTCTTCTGTGATTTGGTTCACGTGACATGAATCAGGATTAAAATTTAACATGCTTTTGTGAGAGAAATTTTTGCATTCCTCTGCGAATTAATCTCAATCCACTGTGATTAGATAGAGCCTTTCTGTATGAACTATGAATATTTATTATAATTTCTTCTCTCGTAATAATTTTTATATGCTTTTGTAGGTACTCTAGAGCGGAGCTCGGTGCCCCAATATTTATCATGAATTGGAATAGGTTGTCACTGATGTTGTGTTGTTGGTAGTAGGCCTATTTACTTTTTAACATTACAGGAGTTAATAACACAAGTCGAACAAAATGTATCTTTAAATGGTTTGGTTTTTGGAATAAAGATATCATCTGAACAAGTACATTTTGTAAATTCTATCTATTAATACCAAATATCGGGGCACCGAGCTTTGCTCGTTATTTATTCATTGATAAACAGATTTATTTCATTGATAATCATTTCTTTAAAATGATTGGGGAAGTACTAACAGGCACAGCCCAAAACTGTTACTTACCCGAATTTTGATTTATTCACTACGAAAAATATATTTCGTCTGTGATTTATTCACAGACGAAATCATCATCTTTTTTTCCAAGGATGAATTATCCTTTTCATGTCCTTCAGGGAGTTTTCTCAGGGATGAGACCTAGTGCAATCGAATTTTGATTTCATAAACCTACTATATTCCGAATTCCGTGAAAATCGTGAGAGCCGTTTCCGAGATCCGTTGAACATAAATAACCAGATAGCCAGATAACCATATATAGAAATAGAAAAATATAAACAGATATACATAAATTGCTCGCTATTATAATAGGATAACAACTTATAGTCCAGTCAAATGGTCGTTTTTCAGGAAACAGCCCCGAAATAATTTTTTTCGATGGTTCTATATATATTTTGGGGCGCTGAATTCTAATCTGAAATTTGCTGACACACCAGAAGGCGACTTCACCCCAAAATTTTGGATTTTTTCAAGTTTTCCATTTAATCTCGAGAACCTTGAATTTTTCGAGAAAAAGCATTCTCTATATAATATTAAAGATAATAAATTCCAATGAATTGAGTGGTCGCGCAGGACTACTTTTTGGATTTTATATCTGAAGTGTTCCACAAGATACGCAACTTTGAATGTGCGAGAAATTTGTGATATTTTCCTCATTCTCACAGTCTCGCATATGCAACGTTGCGTATCTTGTGGAACACTTCAGATGCAGAATCCAAAAAGTGGTCGAGGTTGTGATGAATTTTCTCCTCTTTTCACTCCCATGAAATATACTTCTGTTTTCAATACCGTTCAAAAGTTACAGCCAATTGAATGATGATCTTTATTTTCTCATTTTTCTTGCGATTTTACTGTTATTAAAGAGTCTCTAAAATGAGTACAATGCATGATAGAAACTTGCGATTGGTCTTAAATGAGAGAAAATTTCATGCTCTATAAGCTGAGTTGCTCTAAATTGATCCTGCATTACTATTTATATCGAAAAACTGTCGAGACTGTGAAAATGAGAAAAATATCGCATATTTCTTGCAATAGCAAGGAAACTCAAACACAGGACCATTAAAAATTAAAATGAAGCAAAGGAAATCAGAATAATAGTGGATGATGAAGTTATAATTTATTTTTGTCAAAGATTTACCTTCAAACTCATAGGCTTAAAATTACTAAAATTCCTGCATACAAAATATTATCAATTGTGCTTGTGCTTTATATTGAGATTTAATCATAATTCAAAATGTTGACATAAAATATACAAAAAATCATGCCCCCCCCCCAAAAATGTTGATGGCGCAAATTGCGCCATGCCCCCCCCCTTGTGGGCACCCCTGGTTTTGGGCATAAGCCTGTTGTGCCTCGTCATATAACTGTAAAAATAATTGTACGACTGAGAAAATGAATAAATAAATATAAACTATGAATTCAATCTTTTGTTACAAGTTTTCTATGCTTTTACACTCCAGAGGGAAGCTCGGTTCCCCGATATTAAGTTGACTTAATTTCTAACACAATACATTAACTTAATCCTACAGAAGCCAATGAAGAACCATCACACTTTGGGGAGAGTGGAGTGAGTAGAGGGAGAGACAGACTCACTACCCATGACCACGGAATAAGCATAAATGTAGTGTTTCTTTCCTCTGTGCCATGACCTGATAAATTGATCGGCGCTTGGGCGTGGCTTAGGAATTGTGACCTCATAGGTCAGCACTATCCCCTTCATTCTACAACCCTAAAGTTTAAAGTCTACTTCACCCTCCTGAATCATAACTTAGATTTTAAGAGTTTTGCCTGTAATAATAATAAAAAATCCTCTAGTAAGGGCTCGGGCACTGATTTGGCAATTTGTGATCTCGGTCACAATTCATCAGGAGGATATATATATATAGAAAGGTATATCATTATTGGTGAGGGCTACTCGTATTAACATAAAAATCAAAGTACTTTTTCTTCAACTTTATTTTATTCCTTACTTTCCTGAAAAGAACTTCCTTAGAAGTTAGTATAAACATTTCATTTCGTAGCGGACCTATCATCAACTGGAATCAAGGACTAAACGAATAATACTAGGAAAATGATCAAATGGAAAATTAGAATTGAAATCTCTCATACACAGTTTTGTCACACCTCACAATAAAAAACGGATCAATAAAAATCTTGTGCCATTGTAAGGAGCAAGTTACAGCACAGGCGTCTGAAATTTGAGTTTTGGAGAGGTTAGACAAGACATAATGAACTCAACATTTCCTCTACATGGCACGAAATTTGAATCTAAAACAGAACTGGAAACTGTGGAAAGAACGCATAGAACAAACTGCAGAATGTGCAAATTACCAGAGTCAGAGTTCTATCATCAACCAGTTGGAAGGAGAAGTTTAGATAGATCACATAATGTATGTAGTCCAGGCAATGAATGCTCAAAAAATGGTATAAAGGGAAATGTTGGGAAGACAATTTTTGACCCCACAGTTCTGCTTAGGGTAGTAAGGAGATAAACATATCAAAAGTCCCCACCACTACCCCCTGTGATAAGGGGATGGGGGTGGTTTAAAAGTATCATTTTTTGGTTTCACGCATTAAACTGAAAAAATATGTATCATAAGGACTTGACTGTTATATAACAAATTGAAGCTTACATAATTTCCTACAATATTAATACTACAACTTTTTTTCGTATCCTCTTTAGTTTTCGAGATATCCGCTCTTGAATGTGTGACATTTTTGAAAAAATAACGTTTGCCACCAATTTCTTTCTATTTCTGTTCTTATAACTTTTTCAAAATCGACGGGAAAAATCCATGCTGATTATGAGCTTATGAAACATTGAATTCTCTTCAATTTGATGTATAATAATATTTCACGCTTTTACGAATTTCCCTACACATTTTGCAACAGCTTTAGTGTTGAGTGTGAAATCTCCATTTTTGAAACAATAGACCAATAATTGACAAAGGAATTTGGAGGAGATGTTTTAAACCAAATTTTTGACTTCACAGCTTTGTTGAGACTAGTTATGAGAAGAACATATCAAAAGTCCCCATTCCTAACTCATGTGCTAAGGGATGAGGGTGGTTTAAAAGTTGCATTTTTAAGCGTTTTGCTTCAACGCTCATATCTTGAGAACAATCCGTTCAACCGACATAACTAACTATTCAAAAATTAAGCTTGATAAATTTTCTATACTTTTTGTTCAGTAAAATTTTGTGATATTCCCAACAGTTCCCGAGATATTCGCTCTTGAAGGTGTGTAATTGTTAAAATAATAGGTTTTTATCAGTAGTGGGGTTTTGAGAGAGCTGCCTATCCAATAGAAATCGAGGGTGTGGCCTCCCCCCTCCACCCCCCAGCCCCAGTCGGCCATTTTGGCCCCGCCCCCAGCCAATAGGAATCAAGGGGCATGGCCACCCCCCCTCCACCCCCCAGCCCTAGTCGGCCATTTTGGCCCCGCCCCCCTCCACCAACCCAGCCACAGTCAGCCATTTTGCTCCACCCCCCTAGCCCCAGTCAGCCATTTTGTCCCCGCCCCCAGCCAATAGGAAGCAAGGGGCGTGTTCAAAATGGCGTCGTGCCCCCACCACCCCAACCAATAGGAAGAGGCCATTGTAGCAGGTGTCCATCTCCCCTACCCAGCTTAATTTGCATATTAAAAATATCCCCACATTTAAAATCTTTAAAATCTCTCAAACTACACTACTACTAATCTATTTCCCAGTCATATTTTTTTCTTTTTTTTCCTGCATCACTTGGTCGCCTATCACTGAACATTCTTTTCAAAAACAACTCTTGCACCTGATCAGAATTCAAATTATGTTGTACAGCTTCACTCATGTCAAAGATGTACCTCTTTTTTACATATTGTGCAATCAAATAGTATGAAAAGTTGAACAACTGTTCATTTAAATATTTCTGAAAATCTTCACCTTTCATAATCATCTGCATAATGTCATCTTTTAGCTTTTGGTGAGAAGCTGAATTTTTTTCATCAAGTTTCTTTTGCACCTCAGCCAACATAATATTGAATGTTGATTCTAGATCAACTACTTTCAAATTATAATCTTGCCTGTTAATAAAGTTAAGTTTATTTTGTGCAATTAGATTGTCTTTTAATTCTTTCAATTTAGTTTCTAGCAAATCTGTATCAACATGTTTTAAACAATTGTTTTTACTTTGTTGTTCACATAATGTCTTCAATTCGTCTGATTTCTGATCAAACAACGATCTACTAACATACTTTAGCTCAATATCATCACTAATTGATTTAGACAATGTTTTCAATTGTGAATCGAAATACTGTTTTTGTTGTGCTATCTCCTTCAATATATCAGACATTGAATGCAATTTACTTTCAAACACTTTTTTAGTAATTAAATCAGACTGTAGTTTTTGGAATATACTAGTTGATATTGCAAGTAATTTGCTGTCTAAATATTTCCTATCTACTAAATCAGATGATTCAGTTTGCAATTTAGTGAATATATTTGTTGATATTTCAAGCAATTTACTGTCTAAGTATTCTTTGTTAACTAGCGGTGATGATTGATCAGTCTGTAGTTTTTGTATTATACTAGTTGAAACTTCCTTTAATTTACTATCCAAGTATTCTCTGTTAACTAGCGACGGCGACCACAATGGATCAGACTGTAGTTTAGTGAATATATTTGATGATATTTCAAGCAATTTACTGTCCAAGTATTCTCTGTTAACTAGCGGTGACAATGGATCAGACTGAAGTTTATTGAATATATTTGATGATATTTCAAGCAATTTACTGTCCAGGTATTCTCTGTTAACTAGCGGTGACAATGGATCAGACTTAAGGTTATTGAATATATTTGATGATATTTCAAGCAATTTACTGTCCAAGTATTCTCTGTTAACTAGCGGTGACAATGGATCAGACTGAAGTTTATTGAATATATTTGATGATAATTCAAGTAGTTTACTGTCTAAATATTCTCTACTTGCTGCCACTAATGATGATGATGATGTTGCTTCTGCTGCTGATTCACAACCACTGTTTAAAACTAATGGTGCTGTTGTATTAAACACATGATGTGTCCTACCAAATCGATCTATTGTACTACTCACTGCAGTGGCGCTACTGCCCGACATCTCTATTCTTGTCAAGTGTTAAACACATACTAACAACTAAAAGCAGCAACATTGCCACCTAATATAATACCACTTTCTTTCAGTTCTTCAATAATAGAAGCTATTTCAACTGAATGTGATCTATTTCCCGCCTGCTGTGATGAAAGCAGAATATCTAATCTGTCTATCAGTTCATTTGGATTATCCCAGTAGACATACTGTCGACTAGTAGATTCATTTCTTATAAAACCCATACCACTAACAGCTGCTGCCGCTGCATCATCAATCCTAGATCTTTTTCTTTTCCTACTACTACTCGATGGAAATAAAGATTGAATAATTTGTGATTTATAGCCTGTATTTCTCTTTACATAACCGCGTCTATCTAAATGAGCAGCGGTAAGCTGCAATATATTACGATATTTTCTTAAATCACGTTCTGTGTACAGTTTCTGGTCAGGCTGTTTTTTAAATAGAAGTTCACACAAACCAACTGTTAAACGATACTTATTATTATTGTCGATAATTAAATAACCATTGGCAATACTAATATCCTTTACACCCATATAGTATTCATTTACTTTACTATCATAACATATACCATAAGATATACAATTATTCATTTTTTCATTATGAAATTCACGTATATACTCATCAATAAAATCCACTGTTATTGTTGTTTTATTCAAAATATCACTTACATTAGATCTATTCAAACCCTCATCCACATCCATTTCCTTGCCCGTATCTTTCTCCTCCTCCTCCTCCTCCTCCTCCTCCTCCTCCTCCTCCTCATCGTCCTCTGATTCTTCTTTAAGTCTGCTGCTACTAGTGTGTGCATGTTGTACAAGTGTATCTTTCAATTGTTTTAGTGGATTGATAATTGGTTCTAATGATTTTTGTCTAATCGAATCATTTTCCCTAATCATACTAGTTAATGATCTATGTTTATTAATAATTGACTTACGCAAACCTTTTATCCTGTCAATTACTTTACTAGTATGACGATGATCACGTTGCACTAGTCTTCGTCCTCGCTGGTGCCCTCCTCTTTGTTTTTTTCTTTTTAATTTAATTTCACGCATATTGCTAGTAGTAGTAGAATGATAATTAGTTCTTTCACCTACACTGGCTCAACAACAAATGATGAGAATTGACACATGTCAATTGGTGCTGCTGCTATACACACTTGGATCAATATACTTACCAAGACAATTACGATATTTACCAGCATCTGGTTTACACTCAGTGAAAATTGAAATAAAACTATGATTTCCGCTTTGCCATACATGTGAACATAGATTTCTGAATGCAACAAATGTCATATCAGTTCCGACAAAATCCCTAAATATTAGTTTTAAATTGTGCATATCCATTTTAAAAATAATCAGCATATTTGCATTGTCTCTGATATGATGTTTTGAAATTGCGCCATAGCTTTGAATTAAGTACACACAATCTATGCTTTTGTGTCTGCCCATTGTGAAAAAATTACGTATTTGCGGCACACGTGTAACATTCAAATCGTCAAAAATTATCAGTGAATGAGTGTCGATATCATTCGGTTGCGGTATACATTCAATATTGTCAGATTTATAGTAGTTTACACACTTGAGTTTTGAAAAAACAACATCCAATAGTTGATATTTTTCCTGATACAAAGACTTACTGAACAAGTATAGGTTTTTGAATTTTAATCCATTTTTATCGAATATTAAATTCAGCAGTACATTTGTCTTTCCACAATTTGATGCACCGCAAATTAGAATTCTAGCTGAACTTGGCAAAAACTCACCATGCTTTTTTCTATCTAGACAATTTTTGCCACCCACTTGTTTTGTATCTACAATTAGATTATCAAAGTTAACTATTGCTATTGACTCTTTTGCTGTCGTCATAATAATAACTCTTGCTGCGCGCGCGCTTGCTGTTTACACATGCGTGTCTACAGTTCAACTATGCTGTTAACATCGCTACATCCGATGTGTGTGTGTGTGTGTGTGTGTGTGTGTGTGTGTGTGTATACTACAAGCGGTTTATGAATGAAGAAAACACGCACATACAATGTTCACAGTTTATTAAAAATACTAGATACATACAAATTTAGCAGCAGCAGCAGCTAAAACAAGCGTATCTTACAAAGTTGACAAAAAGTTGAAAATACATACATTAGTTGACAGCTGCATACATAAAAGGTGAAAATATACATACAAAGTTGACAGCAGCCGCTGCAGTAAGGTAAGTGGCGACAAATCTAGTGATAATACATAGACAAAGTTGACAGTGTTAATATTATAAAAATTTGTAAATTATTACAAAGCGTGTGTCTTTCACATAATACAGTATAGCACCAGCGTCGCACGCATTAATTAAGATTAGCCATTGACATGCAATAATCTAAAATATAAATTAATATCTTTTCTTTCTTCTTATCATCATCATCTTCATCAACATCAGCTACATTAAAGTCTATTGATTTAATTTGCGAGTAAAGTATGTTTAGTTGCATAGAAAATTGAGCACAAATACAAGTATCTACTACATCAAATACGCTGCTTGCATCTTTTAAATTTTTATATGAACATATACTTGAATGAAACCTACTATCATCATCATCATCAACAACATTGCTGAAAAATGTTTTTTTACATAAGCCAACTAGAAAGCATTTTTCAATATCAACACGTTTTACACACATCGCTTTAAGCGTACACAAAAGATCAATTAATCTTTTAATAATACTACACGCATCGTTACCATTCAGCAAATAGAACAACAGTGGCGCATCCATAGCCATTGACATTATGTTTATATCATATCTGAAACAATATGCAAATAAATTTAATGATTTTTGCGTGTTGCACGCAGATTCTTCTTCTGTTTTACAGACGGAGTAATAATATCACTCTTATCTATCCAGCTAGTTTTATCAAAGCCTAACCATTTAACAAGATATTTATTGTTTGATTTTCGTATTATTCGTTCAACTAAATATGTATTTTGTTCGGACGGTGTTAAGTTTGTTTTCATCAATTGTTCACTATAAAATCTACCTTGTATGATTTCATTGTTAAGATCGCGAATTACATAGGTTGGCGGTTGTGTGGGAAAAACACCGTGAATTATAAACAGTTCTGGCGACCAATTTAATCTAAAACTTTTATCAAAAACCTGTCGAAACTTACTTATTCGCACTACGTCGCCTAATGCAAACTTTGGTCGATAAACTGTCTTTTCCCGTTTTAGTTTTTAATGGTTCAGCAAAAGCATAACGTGAAAAACAATTAATTGCAATCAAAACATAACGATAGCCGTTGTTTGCTCTAGCAAATTCTGGCAATTCAATTAAATCAATTTGAATGAGGTCTTTTATTCCTTTTAATATATATTTACGTCTGTTGAATTTTCTTCGCGCTGGACGGTGCAATTCCTGAGCAATTTTCTGTTGCAAATCTGACATATTTGCGGTTTCGATCTCCCCCCTACACGAATGTGCGCGTGTGATTGTTTTTGCTAGAGTTCAGTCACACCTGCAGCACTACTGCTCCAGACAGCGATCTTTCTTCTTCTTCTTCTTCTTCTTCTTCTTCTTCTTCTTCTTCTTCTTCTTTAGATGGATGTTGTTTCTGCCGCCTTCTTCTTCTTCGTGTTCGACACTGAGCTGAGCGACGCTTGTTGAACTGGTTTCATTAATAGCTTCTTGCTCCTCGCTCTCTCTCTCTCTCTTTCACTCTCACTGCTGCGATCAATCTGACGTAACAGCAGTCCCGCTAGCCGCTAGCCGCGTTGCTGCTATCAATATCTTCTCTTCTTCTCTCTTCTATTAAATAATGACCCCACGCTTTCGTATCTATACCGTTTGATTCAATGTATCTTTTTGTGTCAAATGGTGATAATGCAACTTTGGCACACGATATTTGATAAATATCATGTGAATAACTGCGTAATTGTGAAAAGCATTCACGTTGAACTAATCTATCTGTCAGGCATTTCATGTACATGTCATATCTTAGTTTATTGTTTATAATTGTTCTTGCTACGCCTTTAGCTGCGTGCTTGCTAAACTTTTCATAAGAACTAACCTTAATACTACTACTACTACTATTATTACTACTACTACTACTACTACTACTACTGTCACTACTAGCACTACTGCTTAGTACATATTCAAAACTGTAAAGTTTTGCACGAAGTCCGCAAAAAGCCGTAATAATGCCAGATTTTAATTCATCTTTAAATGTGCCAGGCACACCATGGTTCAATTGACTATAACAACAATGTGTGACAGGATAAGCACTTGTGTCAAAATGTTGAAGATTTTGTTTGATAACTGCATAGATATCGTCCGATTTGATATGGTATAGCAACGAGTCTGTATCGCTCATGCACAATTTAACACAGCTCGGATCGAACATTTTCAAGAAAATGTTGTAGTGGAAATTGAACATTGTAAATTTACTCAAATCAAGAATTGAAAAACCAGCATAAATTGGACGATCTAATTTTATTTCTGTTTTACACATTTGTACAGCGACAATGTCTTTGTCAAACACAATCCATCGTTTACAGCTTGGTTTTGCAATCAAACTTTCCAATTTTTTCTGACAAGTGATTAGCTTAAAATCTATTCTTTTCCTATTATTCTCCATCAACTTTCCGAACAGACTATTTGAAAGAAATTTAAAGAGGGTACGTTCAAATGAATTTTTTGCTTCCTTTCTCAGTTGCGCATTCAAATCAATAAACGGTTTAAGCCAGTACGACTGATGAAAAGCGATTACTCTATGTACAGCAGTCAATTTCATGCCCAAGCTTAAATAAAGTTTCAAATTTCTATAGTGGAGTACATATCGTTTACGATTATAAAGGGTGGCTAAAAGACGTGATGACGCGGTGGCGGCGGCGGCCGTGTCGGGAGACGGGCGGCGCGCGGCCGCTTCTCTGCGCAGAGCAACAGTGTTGTCTGTTTGATATGGAGAGAACAGGTTGTAAGGCGGCTGATCTTTTAATGGTGCCAGGGGGAAGCTGTTATGTAATTCGTGTGAATTAATTGGATAGGACAGGTCTGCTTCAATTATATAGCCAGTCTCGGCTTCATCGTGTATGCTTGTAAAATCGCCTAAAGCCATAATTTCATTTTGTGATAAAAATCTGAAATTTGATTCAGGTAGCTTGTAGGCAATCATTGTATGTGCGTATAAGCTTGTACAATCAAGATAGAGCAAAAAACTATTTTCAATAGCCGGGTTATAATTTACGCCCATATATTTATTGTTTGCGACTGCATGACGGTGGGGAATAACTGACAGACCACCGCGTAAACCAGATTCTATGAGCAAGTTCATATCAGCATTGCTAATTAATTCTAAACATACTTTAGTCAAATATAACATTGCATTCAACGAAAAATGTGGTAACGATACAAAGTGTGATACATCCAGTTTGTAAATTGTAAAAAATACAGTCCTAAAATTTTGAAAAATATCTGCCAGCAGTAAGCAATCTGACAAAAGGTAGAGATCATGATATTCACACAATGAGTTTATGTTAAATTCGCGCCAAACTTTCTGCGCATGCTCATAATCGTCTACTTGCAATGCTGTATTATTAAGTGTACTGTAAAATGAGTCAATTGCCGGCAATTGCTGTTCTTCAAATTTTTCAGCATCTGTTATGTACTGATACGGGTACACGCCTTTACGTAGTAAAAGTTTTTGTTGATTTTTATCGTTGAATATTTTACACATTACTTTGAAATTAGTATCAATGTTTTCTGTATCACTTGCAAGATTGGCAACAAGTGACTGTAGACTTGAGCTTAAGAATTGAAAACTGTCAAGGAAACGTACACAATCTATTGTAATTGTGAGGAATTTTTCCGATGAGTTTGCAATACAATCAATTTTCTCCTTTCGTCCTGCTAATGCCTTAACAATGAAATGACTATCATATCCGCGAAAATTATGAAAAAAACAGTTTAATAGTTTTGGTGCTTTTGCATTTAAATTACATGACTTGTGCGTTGCACCGAGATAATGACCTGTTGTATGAGAATGGTGCCTAATACGAATTTCGTTGGCTTTAAATTCATCGTTGCACAAGAAACATACTGTACTATTGTTAAAAGCTAATAATTGTTCTTCATTTAATTCAATCATGGGCACTTCTTGTTGCATATCAATGGAACAGTTTCGACCTATGGCAATGATCTCATCAAGAAATTGTTCAATAATTTTCTCGCCAACACTTGTAGCTCTATAAACGCGTGG